>NC_092337.1:442818333-443125000 GCF_046630445.1 Rutidosis leptorrhynchoides | reverse complement strand
ATATTATGTAATCTTGATAGACCATAGACACGTATACAATGTTTTGACAAATTATATCGACGTCATCTATATATATTATTTGGAACAACCATAGACACTCTATATGCGGTAATGATCGAGTTAGCTATACAGGGTTGAGGTTGATTCCAAAATAATATATATACTTTGAGTTGTGATCGAGTCTGAGACTTGTATACACTGGGTCATGGATTGATTCGAGAAAATATATTCGTTTATGTATTACTAACTGTGGACTACTAATTGTGAACTACTAACGTTGGACTCTTAACTTAACAAACTTAAATCGTTAAAACTTAGTAAAATATTTTGTGAATATATTTCGATCATACTTTGATATATATATATATATATATATATATATATATATATATATATATATATATATATATATATATATATATATATATATATATATATATATATATATATATATATATGTTTGTTATAGGTTCGTGAATCGACCCGTGGCCAAGTCTTATTTTTCGACGAAGTGAAAATACGTGAAAGTGAGTTATAGTTCCACTTTTAAAATCAATTATTTTTGGGATGAGAATACATGCAGTTTTATAAATGTTTTACAAAATAGACACAAGTAATCGAAATTACATTCTATGTTGAATTATCGAACCGAATATGCCCTTTTTAGCTTGGTAGCCTAAGAATTGGTGTTTATTATAATTGCCACCAATTGACGTGAATCCTAAAGATAGATCTATTTGGCCCAACAAGCCTCATCCGAGTTACAGATGCTTTAGTACTTCGATTTATCATATCCGATGAGAGTCCCGGAATGATGGGGAAATTCTATATGAATCATGTGAAGGTCGGTTACCAGGTGTTCATCATATGAATGATTTTTATGCAGATTGCTATATGCATGCATGTTGTTTACGAGAAATGGAAATATGAAATCTTGTGGTCTATTATTATGATTTAATAATATATAGGTTAAACCTATAACTCACCAACATTTTTTTGACAATTTAAGCATGTTTATTCTCAGGTGATTATTAAGAGCTTCCACTGTTGCATACTAGATTAAGGATAAGATTTGGAGTCCATGCTTGTATGATATTGTTTAAAAACTGCATTCAAGACTTATTTTGATGTAACATATTATTATTGTAAACCGTTATGTAATGGTCGTGTGTAAACGGTATATTTTAGATTATCATTATTTGATGATCTACGTAATACTTCTTAAACCTTTATCGATAAAATAAAGGTTATGGTTGTTTTAAAACGAATGCAGTCTTTGAAAAACGTATCATATAGAGGTCAAAACCTCGCAATGAAATCAATTAATATGAAACGTTTATAATCGCTATGAACGGGACATTTCAGTTGGTATCCGAGTGTTGGTCTTAGAGAACCAGAAATTGTATTAGTGTGTCTTATCGAGTTTGTTAGGATGCATTATTGAGTCTGGAATTCGACTGTGTTTTCTTTAAAAACGATTGCTTAACACTTTTTGTTGGAAACTACATATTATTAACATGTAATTATTATGTGATATATTAATCTCTTAACGTGTTTGATATTGTGTGATAGATGTCTACCTCTAGTACAAATCCCATCGACTCACCTAATATTAATGAAGAGTAGAATATATTTTGGGAAGATTCACAAATTCCCGAAGAGGAACCGGAAGAAGAGGAATCGGAAGAAGAGGTTCCGGAGGAGGAAATATTAGGAACCACAGAAAAATAGATAAATAAAAGAAAACCCTCAACCAATGGACCAAAGTTAAAAATGGTCAATGGTGTTTCCGCCGAGGAAGCAAAATATTGGGAAAATTACCAATTTTCTGATGAATCGGATCCCGATGAGGATTCCGATGATGTAACAGAAATTACCCCGACCCAATTTGAAAAAGCAAAAGAAAACAATAAGGGAAAAGGCATCAAAACAGAGAAATCTGATTACAACCCCGATGAACTTTATATGTATCGTAAACACCCGTATTTCTTAAATTTTAACTATAACCCGGGAACATCTAAGCCACCAGGTTTTTCTAAACCATTTGTGAAAACGACGGCTCGTATTAGAGGAACACCATATATCCCTAGAAAGTTAGCAAAACGAACCAAATCCGAAGAGGAAGAAACGAGTGAGTCGGAATAAAGAGTTGTAATCATGTTGTGTAATATATGTATTGTAGTGTGTTTGTACTTTTATGGTATATGTAAAAATTGCTTGTAATGTTTGTTAATTATCTATTACTAATCTAATCTTCATCTATTTTACAGTATAAAAACACAAAATGGATGTTAAGGATAGACGACCAAATATTTTAGAAGACCAACCAGGGGATATGATTGATGAAATCTTGTCTAAAGTTTGTCAGAATTTATCGGCACAATTATTTAGGGCGAAATTAGTTTGTCGAATGTTTGAAAGACATTCTAGGCATGCCTTAGTTTATAAAAGGCTTTCCTTTGAAAGTTGGGGTATATCACATTGGGAAGACCTTAAGTTACGCCGTGTTTTCTTTAAAGCATTAAGTGCGGGGAACCTAAATGCAATTTTACACTACGGATTGAGAGCCTATTTTGACTCCACATATCCCAACATAGGATTTCATTCTTTAGAAAGAGATTCTAACATGCAACTTAAAGAAGCATGTTATGTTTACGGGTTAGTGATCTTCGCTTCTCACCAAATTGAGAAAAAGAACATCGAATTACAACTGTTAGATAAAACATTCCCACAAGTGACAGATTCAGTAGTTGGGGTGAGAAACAAGGTTTTTAGATTGTTAGGGGGCTGTTGGGCATTACGTAACCCTCGTTCTTTTGACGACGTTACCACATGCTGTCTTGCTAACGGCCACAACGCTTATTTTCCACAAAACCAAGGATGGGAGATAATACTAGTAAAACCCGAATGCATGACTTGTTTCTGGACTTATGAATTACGTGTCTTTATTGCCTTTGCTGAACGACTTGCATATTAACTAGAATTGTCTTCGCAACTATCTTGTATGAAAGTTATTGTGTGCTATAATTCATGCTTTATGTAAAATAGCGGTATTGTAAGTTGTAAAATATTGTATAAAAGTTTGAACGCGAAATATTATTATTATCAGTTTTTCATATAGAATGGTAGTAGTTGAATTGTATATTAGCTACTAAGTATGAACTTAACGGGAAGGTAGTACCCGAATTAAAACTTATAAAACGCTAATATGAAGAAAAAGCTTTTATAAATGAGTTCATATTATGCTACGAAATACTATTGACTACTGTGATGACCCGGAAATTTCTGACCAAATTTAAACTTAATTTTTGTATGATTAACATTTTCGACACGATAAGCAAAGTCTGTAAAACTGAATCTCAAAATTTTTGAACTACTTTTATATATTTAAATACCTTTCGGTTGTTTTCGACGATTCGCGAACAATTATATGTAAATAGATACATATATACTATAACTTGAAAAGGTAACAATGTATTAATTATTTGATACCGTACATTAAACTTATTGGTTTAAATATCTATTTGAATATATATGATAAGTTGAAATATTTATTATTAAAATTTATTTATAAATAACTTCCAATGTGTATTTAAAAACTGATTTATATATATTAAAAAGATATATACATATATATAATTTTAAGTTATTTAGTAAACGATAGTAACATTTTCAAATTGCTACAGTACCCAAAATGCTACAGTGTTTTTGAAAATCACTATTTGCTACAGTGAAATTGACTTTGCTACAGTGAATTGCTACAGTAAAAATTGACTTTGCTACAGTAAATTTGCTACAGTGAAATTGACTTTGCTACAGTAACTTTGCTACAGTGGTATATTTTATGGATGATTTAAGACTATATTTTGACAAAGGTACGATTCACGAAACGTAAAGTACAAGTTTTCTCAGCGTACGAAAGGGCGTTCGAAAAACCGGAAACCGGGACATAAGTCGAGTGACAACGTACGACTTATCGGAACAAAAATTACAAGTCAACTATGCACGTGAATTTAATATAATATATAATTAATTAATTTAAATTATATATATTATATTTATATTTTATTATGTCGACAAATGTTAGGACAAAAACAATGTGAGCTGTCCCTGGTCCTCATGCGAGTCGCATGGCCAGAAGGCCATTTCCATGCGAGTCGCATGACTCCAGATTCCAGGCCAGGTACTATAAATTCAGGTGTTTTGCTCGAATGAAAAATCAAACACACATACACAAATATATATTACTCCGTATAATATTTATTATTATTATTATTATTATTATTATTATTATTAAGATTATTATTAATCTTATTAATCTTATTATTAGTATTATTATTTTTGCGATACAAAAATAATAATGTACATAAAATATTACGACGGAGTACTGTCCAAGTAATTTTCAAAACGAGTTTCCGAGCGAGCTAGAGCTAAGGAAAATATGGGTTATTGCCAAGGAGGTTATGGGTAATGTTCGGGGGTATTTTTGTGAATCAAACCTCGTGTTTATCATCTCCGATGCGTCTACATGCTTTCCTGCAATATTGTATATCAATATTAAACAGTGAGTTTCATAAGATCCCTTTTTCTCTTTACATTTTTGGGCTGAGAATACATGCGCTGTTTTATAAAATGAATACAAAAACTAAAACTGATTTGAGTGAGTTTCATAAGATCCCTTTTACCCTTTACATTTTTGGGCTGAGAATACATGCAAATGCTTTATTGACCGATATACAATATTTATATGCGTGAGTTTCATAAGATCCCTTTTACCCTTTACATTTTTGGGCTGAGAATACATGCAAATGCTTTATTAACCGATATACAATATTTATATGCGTGAGTTTCATTGCTCCCTTTTTAATTGCTTTTGCAATCTATATTTTTGGGCTGAGAATACATGCACTTTATTTTAAACGCAATGGATACAAGTACATACTAAATTCTACACCGAGTTTGAACCGAAAATCCCTTAGCTTTGGTAACTAGTAACTGCCAGTTATAAGAACTGGTGGGCGCGAGTAGTAGTATATGGATCCATAGGGCTTGATATCCCCGTCCGAGCTAGAGCACTAGCCTTTTAACGGACGTATGCTATTTGAGAAGCGTACACGTTGGTTTGCGTGTATTATTAAGATGATTACACAAAGGGTACAAATTATATATACGTTAAAGTTTAGTTACCAGGGTGCTCAATTTTGTAGAATATTTTGATAAACGTTTCTGGATGAAACAACTGAAATCTTGTGATCCACTTTTATATAATCTATTGATAAACGTTTCTGGATGAAACAACTGAAATCTTGAGATCCACTTTTATATACAGATTATACGAAACACTAAAACTATGAACTCACCAACCTTTGTGTTAACACTTGTTAGCATGTTTATTCTCAGGTTTCCTAGAAGTCTTCCGCTGTTTGCTTAGATGTTAGACAAGCTATGTGCATGGAGTCTTGCATGACATATTTTTCAAGGAAACGTTGCATTCACCAAATCATCACCATGTATCTTATTTTGACTGCATTGTCAATGGAAGTACTGTTGTAAACTATTATTTATGGTGATTGTCTATATGTAGAAATCATTAGATGTCGAAAACCTTTGTTTTAAATATTCATTTATGGTGTGCCTTTTCAAAAGAATGCAATGTTTACAAAACGTATCATAGAGGTCAAATACCTCGCAATGAAATCAATGAATGACGTGTTCGTCCATATGGATTTGGACCGATCGTCACAGTTGGTATCAGAGCGTTGGTCTTAGCGAACCAGAATTTGCATTAGTGTGTCTAACCGGTTATTGTTAGGATACATTAGTGAGTCTGGACTTCGACCATGTCTGCATGATAAAAGTTGTTGCTTATAATTTTTTTGTTAGAAATTACCTGCTTATCATTCCTTGTGTGGAAAATTACCTACTTATCATTCTTAAGTCTAGACACGTTTTCCTGCATTTATTGCATAAATAGTGTATAGACAAAAATTCATATCTTAGCGTATCTATTACTGTAAACTTTTCCTGATATCTTCCGAAAATTTCTCCGTGATTTGTGGAATTTGGTATTATATATACATATGTAAATTATGTATTGAAGAATACCAAACTAAATTCTATAATCTAATTCATATAAAAAATCATCTCCCTATTTATACAAGATGGATCCCATATCTAGTTCAAACACTGACAGCTATTCCGATATGGATATTCACCTGAATTCCGAAGACAGTGTAACCGGAATGGATCAACCAATTAGCCATCATCTATTCTGGATGAATTGGGGATGGGTTCGTAGCCTACTTAATTATTGGAGACAAGAAGAAGGCGATCCCTTCCATCCACCACATTGCCCTCTTGGCGAAGAACCTGAAGCACTTACCGGCGAACCTGTTCGTGATACCATTTTCTCTCTCATCTCCAGAATATCTCGTCATGATCATATACTCTCTCAAATTCTGGATCTTATTCATCCGCTCGTCCGAACCGCCAATCATCCTGGTGTAGTAGAAGAAGTCAACGAGCTTCGTGCTCAGGTAGTGGCTTTGGAGAATATGGTGCAAAGGTTACAAACACCAGCAGCATCACCGGCATCAACAGTACCACCGACAACAACACCAACAGTACCATTACCATCACCAACAACATCTGCATCGCAAACCTCAACTTCACAATCTGTCCCACGAGTATCAACCTCATACGCACCATAGACACCGAAGAATACTAATAACTATAAACGATGAAGTATTAATTCATAACTTCATTGGAGAAATATCCTGCGACGATTATGTAATCTTTAATATAGAAGAGATTATTCGTTTCTAGTTCCAACCGAAAATCAAATGAGTTTAATAACTCATTAAATCTATATTACATCCGAAGGAAATATACATACATATATTTTCATAAAGATTGTAATTGAAAATCCTTTTGTACAAACTGTTAATGATGAGAATATTTTAACGGGTAGGTAATACCCTAGAAATATATAAATTCCACATTAATATGTTACACTATACATTCTTCAATTCTGATTCAGCAATCATTAACTATACGGCTCAAACCTATAGATATACGTATCTGTTCATCGCAGAATAACCATTTTCATTCAATTTCATATTCTGATTTCGATAGATCAGAATCCAAGTCAAGATTAAATGAAAAACATCACTCTTAGATTCCTACATCTTTCAAAACCATGCTTCGAAAACCATGCTTTGAATTCAGAACAGTACTAGAACATCATATGATTATATTTTGCGTTCAAACCCATCGAAATTCTTGGAAACACTTCAACTAATGAACAAACGAGAAGACAAACCAACTACACGATATCTACGAGAAGAAAGATTTGTACTTATAATCATACATCTGGAAAGCTCTCGAAACCTAAGTAAAACTTTAACACGTATCTGTGATAAATCCTTTAGCATTGTTTTTACCGAAAATAACCTTGCAATTCCTTTTCAAAGTATCCAGTATTATCAATCGTTCAATCAGTCAACGACGACCTTTCAGACTTGTAACTTTGGCATATACGTTTTTGTTATCAGGGAACCTTTCATGTTCCACCACATTAGCAGTAAATTTACCAACAACTTCATTGATCTTTGACCTTCCGAAAAATCCTTATACTCATTGAAACTGTATCATGTACTCATCCACATCTTGTAACGGCAATTGCCATACCAACTATCGGGAATTAGCAATCAGTATCTTGAAATCTTGTAGCACGTCTACGCCAACAGTTATATGTGTACATATAACGTCTACCTCCTGGACTTACATACTTCGAATGTGAAGTTTTCGAAAAATACCCCAAACTACGAAACTAGTTCTCCGAATTTTGGAAAAATGTTGATGAAGCAGCAAAAACTGTAAACGACCTTAACAGTCAAAAGTTTGATGATAAAGAATAGTATGGTGGTAAAGCAGAGAAAAAGAGAAGGTTTGGAATTGAAAAACGGATTGAGCAGACCATGAAGGAGGCTGTGGACAAATCACAAAGACTAAATCTAACTTCAAAGAATCCAAATGATTCAGAGTCTGCTGAAATCATTAACGAATACCTTGCTCCTTACACTAAAACCTTTGCGGACAATATTCTTCATCACCATCTTATCTTAAATATTCTAAGATATCATCGTATCTCCCATTATAAATATCCTCCATATTTCTGAAGATATTTTTTTTAAACCATTCTTATCTGAAATCATTACCTCTTCGCGCTATCTGTGTTACATCATAAAAGAAACTATTTTAATTTCTAAAATCTAAAAAAATTCGAAAAAAATGGATGTTTTGAAGTAATGTTGGGAACTGAAGCATGAGTTAGTATAATATAATGACACTTGATCAACGTGATTATATTACAGTAAGTCATGCTGAGTTTCTAATGGAACGTGATAAAGGTTCACAGATCATACCCTCATCATGAACCATGTTACATAACTCATTCATTCTATATAATCTCTAAATATAACAAGAAAATATATTTCTTGATGATTCGGTCTTTTTCGAGGTATTCTGGTAATTTGACAAGTCAGATTGTACTATTACCATTTCTTTCTTAGAACATTATTTATGTTCATCTGAAACTTCATACCTACGAATTCTGGACCATTATCCGTTTGACTTAAGGTCGGGAAGAGAAAACAAAAGTATGAAGCTCCGAAATATAATGGAGAATATAAAGTCCGATAACAACCCCGAAATTACAAACCGTGTATATCAATGCGTATAGCAATATAAAGACACGGGAGAATGAAAAATACTATAACCCCAAGGTAATAGTAGAAGAAAATAACTTCCTCTGGTGGCAGATGAAAAAGAAGAATGAAGGATACGATAGCCAGGAAAATATCAAGAATCAGAACTGGATGAAGCATTTCACAATCTTTTGAAAGTATGAAATGAGGAAGAAGATGTAGGAGTAGTGAAAATAATGAAACGGAAGAGGTCAATTTATAGCAAAATATCGGACGCAGCAATAGAGACAGATTACGCATTTAATCAAAGAAAATCCTAATTTCCGCAAATTCCAAAAAAAATCAAATCTTATTTAAATTATGAAGATTTTCTATTCCTTAAAATCCGGAAATCAATTGTTACTACATCAAGAGATAAGACGCATCTCTATTCTCCATTTCACTTGATTACGATAACTTCTCTCATACGCTTCGAGTATTGGATTATTTTATCCATATTATTCAAACATAGATAAAACTCTAGTTATCGACTCATATTCGTCATGAAAACATTTTTATTGTTAGCCATGACGACATCACTCAAATTTCGGGACGAAATTTCTTTAACGGGTAGGTACTGTGATGACCCGGAAATTTCTGACCAAATTTAAACTTAATTTTTGTATGATTAACATTTTCGACACGATAAGCAAAGTCTGTAAAACTGAATCTCAAAATTTTTGAACTACTTTTATATATTTAAATACCTTTCGGTTGTTTTCGACGATTCGCGAACAATTATATGTAAATAGATACATATATACTATAACTTGAAAAGGTAACAATGTATTAATTATTTGATACCGTACATTAAACTTATTGGTTTAAATATCTATTTGAATATATATGATAAGTTGAAATATTTATTATTAAAATTTATTTATAAATAACTTCCAATGTGTATTTAAAAACTGATTTATATATATTAAAAAGATATATACATATATATAATTTTAAGTTATTTAGTAAACGATAGTAACATTTTCAAATTGCTACAGTACCCAAAATGCTACAGTGTTTTTGAAAATCACTATTTGCTACAGTGAAATTGACTTTGCTACAGTGAATTGCTACAGTAAAAATTGACTTTGCTACAGTAAATTTGCTACAGTGAAATTGACTTTGCTACAGTAACTTTGCTACAGTGGTATATTTTATGGATGATTTAAGACTATATTTTGACAAAGGTACGATTCACGAAACGTAAAGTACAAGTTTTCTCAGCGTACGAAAGGGCGTTCGAAAAACCGGAAACCGGGACATAAGTCGAGTGACAACGTACGACTTATCGGAACAAAAATTACAAGTCAACTATGCACGTGAATTTAATATAATATATAATTAATTAATTTAAATTATATATATTATATTTATATTTTATTATGTCGACAAATGTTAGGACAAAAACAATGTGAGCTGTCCCTGGTCCTCATGCGAGTCGCATGGCCAGAAGGCCATTTCCATGCGAGTCGCATGACTCCAGATTCCAGGCCAGGTACTATAAATTCAGGTGTTTTGCTCGAATGAAAAATCAAACACACATACACAAATATATATTACTCCGTATAATATTTATTATTATTATTATTATTATTATTATTATTATTAAGATTATTATTAATCTTATTAATCTTATTATTAGTATTATTATTTTTGCGATACAAAAATAATAATGTACATAAAATATTACGACGGAGTACTGTCCAAGTAATTTTCAAAACGAGTTTCCGAGCGAGCTAGAGCTAAGGAAAATATGGGTTATTGCCAAGGAGGTTATGGGTAATGTTCGGGGGTATTTTTGTGAATCAAACCTCGTGTTTATCATCTCCGATGCGTCTACATGCTTTCCTGCAATATTGTATATCAATATTAAACAGTGAGTTTCATAAGATCCCTTTTTCTCTTTACATTTTTGGGCTGAGAATACATGCGCTGTTTTATAAAATGAATACAAAAACTAAAACTGATTTGAGTGAGTTTCATAAGATCCCTTTTACCCTTTACATTTTTGGGCTGAGAATACATGCAAATGCTTTATTGACCGATATACAATATTTATATGCGTGAGTTTCATAAGATCCCTTTTACCCTTTACATTTTTGGGCTGAGAATACATGCAAATGCTTTATTAACCGATATACAATATTTATATGCGTGAGTTTCATTGCTCCCTTTTTAATTGCTTTTGCAATCTATATTTTTGGGCTGAGAATACATGCACTTTATTTTAAACGCAATGGATACAAGTACATACTAAATTCTACACCGAGTTTGAACCGAAAATCCCTTAGCTTTGGTAACTAGTAACTGCCAGTTATAAGAACTGGTGGGCGCGAGTAGTAGTATATGGATCCATAGGGCTTGATATCCCCGTCCGAGCTAGAGCACTAGCCTTTTAACGGACGTATGCTATTTGAGAAGCGTACACGTTGGTTTGCGTGTATTATTAAGATGATTACACAAAGGGTACAAATTATATATACGTTAAAGTTTAGTTACCAGGGTGCTCAATTTTGTAGAATATTTTGATAAACGTTTCTGGATGAAACAACTGAAATCTTGTGATCCACTTTTATATAATCTATTGATAAACGTTTCTGGATGAAACAACTGAAATCTTGAGATCCACTTTTATATACAGATTATACGAAACACTAAAACTATGAACTCACCAACCTTTGTGTTAACACTTGTTAGCATGTTTATTCTCAGGTTTCCTAGAAGTCTTCCGCTGTTTGCTTAGATGTTAGACAAGCTATGTGCATGGAGTCTTGCATGACATATTTTTCAAGGAAACGTTGCATTCACCAAATCATCACCATGTATCTTATTTTGACTGCATTGTCAATGGAAGTACTGTTGTAAACTATTATTTATGGTGATTGTCTATATGTAGAAATCATTAGATGTCGAAAACCTTTGATTTAAATATTCATTTATGGTGTGCCTTTTCAAAAGAATGCAATGTTTACAAAACGTATCATAGAGGTCAAATACCTCGCAATGAAATCAATGAATGACGTGTTCGTCCATATGGATTTGGACCGATCGTCACAACTACTCTTAAAAGTTCTATATGATTAACTTATTTCTTTTGGCTATTTTGAAGGAAATGGCACCAACGACTCGTCAGAACTTGAACATGAGCGAGGAAGAATTCCGTGTTTTCCTTGCAACAAACATAGCCGCAGTGCAGGCCGCAATGCAAAATAACAATAACTCTGGATCTAGCAGTGGAACTAATTCCACAAGAAATCGTGTAGGATCGCATACAAAGAATTCACTGCCTACAAAACTTTGGAATTTGAAGGAACTGAAGGACCAATCGGATTAAAACGGTGAATCGAGAAGGTCGAATCGGTGTTTACTATAAGTAAATGTACCGAAGAAGATAGGGTGAAGTACGCTACGCATACCTTCACAGGTACTGCCTTAACAAGGTGGAACACATGATGACTGAGCAGTACCATCCCAGAAACGAGGTCAATAAGCTCAAGGTAGATCTTAGAGAGTTACGAACGCAAGGATTCGATATTACCACGTACGAATGACGATTCACATAATTGTGCCTATTGTGTCCAAGAGTGTTAGAAGATGAAGAGGAGAAGATCGACACATTTGTAAATGGGTTACCAGAAAGGATTTAGGAGGATGCGAGTTCACACGAGCCCGCCTCCATACAAAAGGCAAGTCGAATGGCTCACAAACTCATAAATCAGATTGAGGGAAGAATTAAAGAGCAGGCGGCCGAAGAGGCAAAAATGAAGCAAGTCAAGAGAAAGTGGGAAGAAACCAGTGACAAGAGTCACCAATACAACAACAACAATCATAACCATAATCGCAACAACTATCCCAACAACCGCAACATCAATCGCAACAACAACAATCGCAATCTCAACAACAACTATAACAAACGTCCCAACAACAACTACAATAACCGTCCCAACAACAATAACAACAATAAACCCAACAACAATCTCAATAACAACAATGGCAACAACAATCAGAAAACTCCATGCTATAGGTGTGAAGGATATCATCCGGATAGATACTGTAGGGTTGTATGTACCAAATGTAATAGAACGGGTCATGGTGCGACGAAGTGTGAAGCTTACGGACCAGCCGTTAAAGAAACAAATAATGCCCACATTACTTGTTTTGGATGAGGAAAGAAGGGCCAATACAAAACTATGTGCCCAAACCAGGAAAACAATAATGGGCAAAGCCGTGGAAGAGTTTTAACATTAATGCAGAAGAAGCGCATGAAGACCCGGAGCTTGTTACGGATACGTTTCTTATCGATGAAAAACCTGCTTATGTTTTATTTGATTCGGGTGCGGATAGAAGCTATATGAGTAGAGATTTTTGTGCTAAATTAAGTGGTCCATTGACGCCTTTGAATAATAAATTTTTACTCGAATTAGCAAACGGTAAATTAATTTCAGCAGATAAAATATGTCGGAATCGAGAAATTAAACTGGTTAGTGAAACGTTTAAGATTGATTTGATACCAGTAGAGTTGGGGAGTTTTGATGTGATAATTGGCATGGACTGGTTGAAAGAGGTGAAAGCAGAGATCGTTTATTACAAAAATGCGATTCACATTGTACGAGAAAAAGGAAAACCCTTAATGGTGTTCGGAGAAAAGAGCAACGCGAAGCTAAATCTTATTAGTAATTTGAAGGTGCAAAAGCTAATAAGAAAAGGTTGCTATTCCATTCTAGCACATGTCGAGAAAGTACAAACTGAAGAAAAGAACATCAATGATGTTCCCGTCGCAAAATAATTTCCCGATGTATTTCCAAAAAGAATTATCGGGACTACCTCCACACCGATTCGTTGAATTTCAAATAGACCTTGTACCCGGAGCTGCACCAATAGCTCGTGCTCCATACAGACTCGCACTCAGGGAAATGAAGGAACTCCAGAGTCAATTACAAGAACTCTTAGAGCGTGGTTTTATTCGACCAAGCACATCACCGTGGGGAGCTCCTGTTTTGTTTGTCAAAAAGAAGGATGGTACATTCAGGTTGTGTATCGACTACCGAGAGTTGAACAAACTTACAATCAAGAACCGTTATCCACTACCGAGAATTGATGACTTATTCAATCAACTACAAGGCTCGTCGGTTTATTCGAAGATCGATTTACGTTCCGGGTATCATCAAATGCGGGTGAAAGAGGATGATATTCCAAAGACTGCTTTCAGAACGCATTACGGTCATTACGAGTTTATGGTCATGCCATTTGGATTGAGTAACGCACTAGCTATGTTCATGGACCTCATGAACCGAGTGTGTGGACCATACCTTGACAAGTTTGTCATTGTTTTCATCGATGACATACTTATTTACTCAAAGAATGATCAAGAACATGAAGAACATTTGAGAAAAGTGCTAGAATTATTGAGGAAGGAAAAACTGTACGCTAAGTTTTCAAAGTGTGCATTTTGGTTGGAAGAAGTTCAATTCCTAGGACACGTAGTGAACAAAGAAGGTATTCAGGTTGATCTGGCAAAGATTGAAACCGTTGAAAACTGGGAAACCCCGAAAACTCCAAAGCATATACGCCAATTTTTAGGATTGGCTGGTTACTACAGAAGATTCATCCAAGATTTTTCCAAAATAGCAAAACCCTTGACCGCATTAATGCATAAAGGGAAGAAATTTGAATGGAAAGATGAACAAGAGAAAGCGTTTCGACTATTGAAGAAAAAGTTAACTACGGCACCTATATTGTCATTGCCTGAAGGGAATGATGATTTTGTTATTTATTGTGATGCATCAAAGCAAGGTCTAGGTTGTGTATTAATGCAACGAACGAAAGTAATTGCTTATGCGTCTAGACAATTAAAGATTCACGAGCAAATTTATACGACTCACGATTTAGAATTGGGTGCTGTTGTTTTTGCATTGAAGACATGGTGGCACTACTTATATGGGGTCAAAAGTATTATATATACCGACCACAAAAGTCTCCAACATATATTTGATCAGAAACAACTGAACATGAGGCAGCGTAGGTGGATTGAATTGTTGAATGATTACGATTTTGAGATTCGTTACCACCCGGGAAAGGCGAATGTGGTAGCCGATGCCTTGAGCAGAAAGGACAGGGAACCTATGCGAGTAAAATCTATGAATATAATTATTCATACTAACCTTACTACTCAAATAAAGGAGGCGCAACAGGGAGTTTTAAAAGAGGGAAATCTGAAGAATGAAATACCCAAAGGATCGGAGAAACATCTTAATATTCGGGAAGACGGAACCCGGTATAGGGCTGAAAGAATTTAGGTACCAAAATTCGGAGATGTGAGAGAAATGGTACTTAAGGAAGCACATAAAACCAGATATTCAATACATCCTGGAGCGGGGAAGATGTACAAAGATCTCAAGAAACACTTTTGGTGGCCGGGTATGAAAGCTGATATTGCTAAATACGTAGGAGAATGTTTAACGTGTTCTAAGGTCAAAGTTGAACATCAGAAACCATCAGGTCTACTTCAACAACCTGAAATCCCGGAATGGAAATGGGAAAACATTACCATAGATTTCATTACTAAATTGCCAAAGACTGCAAGTGGTTATGATACTATTTGGGTAATAGTCGATCGTCTCACCAAGTCAGCACACTTTCTGCCAATGAGAAAAGATGATAAAATGGAAAAATTGGCGCGATTATACTTGAAGGAAGTCGTCTCCAGACATGGAATACCAATCTCTATTATCTCTGATAGGGATGGCAGATTTGTTTCAAGGTTTTGGCAGACATTGCAGCAAGCATTGGGAACTCGTCTAGACATGAGTACTGCCTATCATTCACAAATCGATGGGCAGAGTGAAAGGACGATACAGACACTTGAAGACATGCTACGAGTATGTGTTATTGATTTTGGAAATAGTTGGGATCGACATCTACCGTTAGCAGAATTTTCCTACAACAACAGTTACCATTCGAGTATTGAGATGGCGCCGTATGAGGCACTTTATGGTAGAAAGTGCATGTCTCCGATTTGTTGGAGTGAAGTGGGGGATAGACAGATTAAGGGTCCAGAAATTATCCAAGAAACTACCGAGAAAATCATCCAAATTCAACAACGGTTGAAAACCGCCCAGAGTCGACAAAAGAGCTACGCGGACCTTAAAAGAAAAGATATAGAATTTGAAATTGGAGAGATGGTCATGCTTAAGGTTTCACCTTGGAAAGGTGTTGTTCGATTTGGTAAACGGGAAAAACTAAATCCAAGGTACATTGGACCATTTAAGATTATAGATCATGTCGGACCAGTAGCCTACCGACTTGAATTACCTCAACAACTTGCCAATGTACATAATACCTTTTACATCTCGAATCTGAAGAAGTGCTTAGCTAAAGAAGATCTCACTATTCCTTTAGACGAAATTAAAATCAACGAAAAACTACAATTCGCTGAAGAACCCGTCGAGATAATGGATCGTGAGGTTAAAAGACTCAAGCAAAATAAAATACTGATCGTTAAGGTTCGATGGAATGCTTGTAGAGGACCCGAGTTCACCTCGGAGCATGAAGATCAGATGAAGCTGAAATACTCATACCTATTTCCAGAAGATGCGTCAACACCTTCAACAACTTAAAATTTCGGGACGAAATTTATTTAACGGGTAGGTACTGTAGTGACCCGAACTTTTTTATGTTTATCTTAAATGAAAACTATATTTACATGATTAAATGTTTCCAACATGTTAAGCAATCAAACTTGTTAAGACTTGATAAATTGAAATAAGTTTCATGTAGACAATTGACCACCCAAGTTGACCGGCGATTCACAAACGTCAAAAACTTGTAAAAACAACATGATTATATATATATGGAAATATATTTAGTTAACATGTGAATATGATAAGTAAGTATCTCACTAAGTATATTAACAATGAGTTATATACATAAAATTGAGACAAATGAATTAAGAAACTCGAAACGATATATATAACGATTATCGTTATAACAACATCTTACTAAATACATATGAATTGTATTAAGATATTAATATACTATGTTTAACATGATAAAATGATAATTAAATATATCTTTAAGTATGTTATCAATGAACTACATATGTAAAATAAAAGACTACTAACTTAAGGATTTCGAAACAAGTTATATATGTAACGATTATCGTTGTAATGACGTTTTAATATATAAATATCGTATTAAGATATATTCATACACCATGTTATCATGAAAATATGATAATTTAACATCTCATTAGATATAATAAACAATGGGTTAACTACATTTAACAAGATCGTTAACTTAAAGGTTACAAAACAACACTTACATGTAATGACTAACGATGACTTAACGACTCAGTTAAAATGTATATACATGTAGTGTATTAAGATGTATTAATACACTTTTGGAAGACTTCAAGACACATATCAAAGTACTTCTACTTAACAAAAATGCTTACAATTTCATTCTCATTCGTTTTCATCAACAATTCTACTCGTAGTCATCCGTATTCGTACTCGTACAATACACAGCTTCTAGATGTATTTACTATTGGTATATTGTAACAACCCGACTACATAAATCCAAAAACGTGTACCCAAAAAAAAATTCGGGATCAGCCCATCTGGACGGCGTCCAGCACTTAAGGCCGGGACGGCGTCCAGCATATCTGGACGGCGTCCAGATTGCCTAGCAGCTGCTGTCCCCGGGCCAACTCACGTGAGCGGAAATCCCGCTTCCCGACACTTTCAAACGAAAACCTTTTTACAACATATCATAATATAATAAAATAAGAGGTTTCCATCATCAAAACAAGTTTTACAACATCGGGCCCACATCGACCCGTCTTACGCGTTTCGATCAAAAATACAAGTTTCGACCAATACAAGTTTAATTTCCAAACGACACTAGAGCATGGTGTTTGGGGTTAAACTACCCAAATCTTGGCCGAACTTCCAAAAGCTAACCCAAAAGCATCCCCTAACAAAATAAGCGGGAGACCACTAATCCAACCGAATACCTTTGCCTTTGTCCACGCCGGAGCCTAAAAAGGTAAACAACGAGAGGGTAAGCTAAAGCTTAGTGAATGCAATAATTATACATATACATATATAACTTACTTACTTGCAAACACTTACGTCAAATTCGCATACATACTAGCTACATAATTAGCATACCTTTAAAATGTATATCGCTAAAACCACGAAAACAACGCTAGTATAACAATAGCATAAAACACAACAATACAATATGCTACAACACGAATATATAACATTGATGTTCACAACATCCATAGTACTCAATATCTTAAGGCTAGCCCAACGAATGGTATCGTCAGCATCGAACTTAAAACCCATTCGCCTATATTAATGTGGTATCGTCAACACCGAACTTTAAACCCACATATGAGGTATCGTCAACAACGAACTTTAAACCCTCATCCAATGTCACTACCATAGTCGTATGGCATCATCAACATCGAACTTAAATTCCATACATTTATATTAATGTGGTATCGTCAACACCGAACTTCAAACACACATATGAGGTATCATCAACAACGAACTTTAAACCCTCATCATCACCACAATATACTCTAGGGTACGGTATCGTCAACAAGGAACTTTAAACCCTTACCCCACAAGTAAATAAATCATATACATACATATATAATTATTCCACTCACCTCAAAGTCTTTTGTGAAAGATAATCGAGCTTGCAACTTCAATGTAACGTACCTATTACATTTAGCACAATAATCAATCCCGACTCAATTTGGTCAACCAACTCACTCACCATTCTAGTGCCTTTTTGACCCAAGGTGCAATTCCAACCCATTTGCACCCTTAACCTCAATATTTGGGTCAACAACAACAAAACCCTAGCACTAGTCAAATATGGTCTTAAACACTTTAAAATCACAAGTTTAGTGTGTTCTCATATGCATTTAACAACCTAGGTTGCCCAAGACCCATTTGACCCATTTCGAGGTCAACACGCCCATTTGGGTTACCCACAACCCAAATGACACCCACTAACATTAACTACAAGTGTGCTAGTGATTTACTAAGCCTTTAAGACCCATTTACACCCTTTAACATTTCAAAACCCTAGGTTAGTCATCTTTTAGGTCTTCATGACCCAAACTTACCCAAAACCCCCAAATCAACATCAAATGGGTTTTATGTGCAACACTAACCCAAACCCTAACCCTTAAACTAATTAAAGTAAAGAAATCAAGGTTAAGACTTACCAACACAATCAAAACGTAGCTAGTAAGGAGATGAACAACTTTAAAACTCGCACCAAGACTCAATTCGACCTTCTTCTCCCTTGATTTGAGTTCTCTTACTCTAGAATCTTACTCTCTCTAGATTTTAATGGAAGGAGATAAGGTAGTTGAAAGTGGAGTGAATGAGGCTCCACCAACTGATCTTGGGCCTTTAAGTCGTTCCCCAAGTGAAATTACCAAAATACCCACTTTAAAATATCTAAAAACACAAAGCTGGCTGATCAGGTCATCTGGACGGCGTCCAGAATTCTGGACGGCGTCCAGCCCTTCAAAACAGGATGGCGTCCCATCATTTTGGACAGCGTCCAACCTTGCTGAGAAATCAGGATCTTACAACTCTCCCCCACTTGAACTGGATTGCATCCTCGCAATCCACGCAGCATGACAAGTAGGAAGATAAACCAACACAAACTCTAGTTTCTCAACTTCTTCACTTTGAAAGTTCTCACCTCTTTATTTCTCAACTTCTTCACTTTCTCATCGAGTATAGCAATCGGCTCCTCAACATACTCTAGTTTGTTTTTTAGCTCAATCTCATCTAAAGGCACCCAAGAAGAATCATCTGCAAGACACTTACGGAGATGGGAAACATGAAATGTATTATGGATCCCCGCAAGCTCTTCGGGTAACCCCAAACGATATACGACTTCACCAACACGAGCTAAGACCTTAAATGGCGCAATAAACCGAGGAGCTAACTTTCCCCGTTTTCTAAACCGAATAATGCCTTTCCATGGCGAAACCTTAAGCATCACCATGTCGCCCTCTTGGAATTCGATCATTCGCCTACGTTTATCGGCATACGACTTTTGTCTATCTTGCGCCTTTTTCAAATGATCCCGAATCACATCAATCTTGCTAGTCGTCTCTAAAACCAAATCGGTACTCCCGATTTCCTTTTGTCCCACTTCACCTCAACAAATTGGAGTTCGACATCTTCGCCCATAAAGCATCTCATATGGTGGCATCCCGATACTAGTATGATAACTATTATTGTACGAAAATTCCACCAAAGGTAAGTGCTCGTCCCAACTACCTTCGAAATCAATAATACACGCCCGTAACATATCCTCTAATGTTTGATTCGTACGTTCGGTTTGACCGTCCGTTTGAGGATGATACGCCGTGCTCAATTTTAATTGTGTACCCATATCGTCATGAAACTTTTCCCAAAATTGAAATGTAAAACGGGTATCTCGATCCGAAATAATAGATATAGGAACCCCGTGTTGAGCGACTACTTCCTTGATAAACAATTTAGCCAAGGTCTCCGATGATATCGCTTCCCGAATGGGAAGAAACAAAGCACTTTTCGTCAATCGATCAACTATCACCCAAATCGAATCAAATTGGGTTCTCGCCGTTTTAGGTAACTTTGTGATGAAATCCATGGTAATGTGCTCCCATTTCCACTTCGGGATTTTTAACGGTTGTAACTTACCATACGGCTTTTAGTGTTCGGTTTTAACTTGCAAACACGTGACGCATTGCTCAACATACTTTACAACATCACATTTCATGCCCGGCCACCAATACTCTTTCCTTAAATCAAGATACATTTTCGTCGCGCCCGGATGAATGGAATACTTGGACTTATGTGCTTCATCAAGTAGCACTTGTCGATAATCACCCATCTTAGGCACCCACACTCTTCCTTGAAAAGACAACAAACCACGCGAGCCCATAGTAATGAACTCCGATTGACCCATTATTCGTTCCGCATGCTTGTTGTGAACGTAAGCCTCTATTTGAATCACACCAAGTCTTTCAAGAAAATCGTTAGTAATAATCATACGTGACAATCCCAATCGTAACGCCGGGTGGTGACTCTTTCGACTTAACGCATCCGCGACCACATTCGCCTTGCCCGGATGATAAAGTATTTCACAATCAAAATCTTTTACCACATCCATCCACCTACATTGACGATAATTCAAATCTCTTTGGTTAAAGAGATGTTTCAATCTCTTATGATCTGAATAAATCGTACTCTTGACACCATACAAGTAATGGCGCTAAATTTTCAATGCATACACAACCGCCGTCAACTCAAGATCATGAGTCGGATATCTCGTCTCGTGTTCCTTTAATTGTCGAGAGGCGTAAGCGATTACTTTACCTCTTTACATTAGAACACACCCGAGCCCATTTAGAGAGGCATCACAATACACCGTCATGTCTTCCACACCTTTCGGCAACACTAACACCGGAGCTTGACACAATTTCTCTTTTAGCAATTGGAAAGCAATTTCTTGCTCGTTCTCCCAAATAAACCTCGCATTCTTCCTCGTCAATTTCGTCAATGAAGAAGCGATCTTAGAAAAGTCTTGGATAAACCGACGATAATAACCGGCCAATTCGAGAAAACTTCGGATTTCCGTAGGCATAGTCGGTCGTCTCCAACTCTTCACCGTCTCTATCTTCCCCGGATCTACTTGAATACCATTTTTGTTCACAATATGGCCAAGGAATTAAACTTCCCTTAGCCAAAATTCACATTTGGAGAATTTAGCATACAACTTCTCCTTCCGCAACGTCTTTAACACACACCGCAAATGAAGTTCATGTTCTTTCATACTCTTCGAATAGGCAAGTATGTCGTCAATGAACACAATTAAAGACTTGTCTAACATAGGTTGGCACACTCGGTTCATAAGATCCATGAATGCTGTCGGTGCATTCGTAAGACCAAAAGGCATAACTATAAACTCAAAATGCCCATAACGCATTCGAAAAGCCGTTTTCTCAATATCTTCCTCACGGACCCGCATTTGGTGATAGCCGGACCGTAGGTCAATCTTAGAGAAATACGTAGCACCTTGGAGTTGGTCAAACAAATCGTCAATCCGAGGCAATGGATAACGATTCTTGATCGTCACTTTGTTCAACTCCCGGTAATCGATGCACATCCGCATACTACCATCCTTCTTTTGCACAAATAAAACCAGAGCGCCCCATGGCGAAGCACTCGGTCAGATAAAACCCTTTTCAAGTAGCTCTTGAGTTTGATTTAACAATTCTTGCATTTCCATTGGCGCTAAACGATAAGGAGTTTTAGCAATGGGAATAGCTCCCGGAACCAACTCAATGCGAAATTCAACTTGTCTTTCCTCCGGAGCACCCGGTAACTCATCCGGAAAAACGTCTTCAAACTCATTTACCACCGGAATTTCACGAATGGGTGGTGGCTCGTCACGAGTATCAACAACATGGGCAAGAAAAGCCATGCCACCACTAACAAGAAAATGACGTGCCCATGCAAAAGAACATATCGGCACAAGCCTTCTTTGTTTATCGCCATGAATAATTAACTCTCCCCCACTTGGGGTCTTCACACGAATAGATTTTTCATGGCATGCGATATCGGCTCTATTTCGATCGAGCCAATCCATACCAACAACGATATCAAAATCGCCCAAGGTCATCGGAATGAGATCAATTTTAAAGTTCTCGGCACCAAAAACAACATCATAATTCTTACACACATCAACCACTAGCACCGTTTTGCCGTCCAATATTTCGACTTCTACTGAACGACTTAACTTAGCTAACGGTCTATTAAGTTTACGCACAAATTTTGGAGACACAAACGACAAATTTGCACCGATATCAAATAGAATCCTTGCCAGATTAGAGTTAACCATAAAAGTACCTGAGACCACCTCGTTGGATTGCTTGGCTTCATCATTTGTCATCAAATAGTTGTGACCCCTAGCCGTACCCGCCGCTTTCTCTAGACGCTTAGCATTATCGTTTCGTAAATCAGGAGACTCCGACTTTCGGTGTCCTTCTTTGTTGCAATTAAAACAAGTGAGCTTGTTTGTTGAAGTTGGCTTCGGACAATCTCGAACCATATGTCCACGTACCCCACAATTGTAGCAAGTAGGGACAAAGTTCCCAAAACCACCCTTCTTCACACTATTCGAACTTTCGGAACCCTTCTTGTTTTTCTTGTTAGAAACGTTAGAATGACTAGAACCTTCAAACATTCTCTTAGAAAAAGAGAAATCACTTTTCCTTGGAACCTCCGGCTCAACACCCCGAGCCAATTCAAATAACTCTTCAAATGACTTAGCCATACCCCGACTAATCTTACCCTTGAACTCATCATTCAAAGTACGGTAAAAATCCTTCATTAGCTTGTGATCATCACCAACATATTCCGGGAAAAAACGAGTCTTTGCCAAGAAGGTAGACTTCAGAGTAACCAAGTCCATTGAACCTTGTTGCAAATTGTGCAACTCATCCCGGATTCTATCAAGATCGGAAGAAGTTCGGTATTCTTGGAAAAATTCCTTCTTAAACTCCTCCCATGTCAAGCTCATGCATTGCTCTTCACCATATAATTTGATTTTATCGTCCCACCACAACTTGCCTTCTTCGCGCAACATGCTAGACCCATACCTCGTCTTCTTCTCGGGAGGAAACTCCGTGGTACGGAACGCCCCCTCGATATCAGAAATCCAACAAGTGCTTTTCAATGGATCCCTCACCCCATTAAACATCAGAGGTTGAGTATCCTTGAAATTTTTGTAGTGGAAGTCCCGCCTTCCACCCCCACCATTACCTTCACCCCCTTCGCCTCGAGGATAAATGTTTCTAGCTTCTAAAGCCTCCTCTATTGCGGCTTTCATTCGTTCATTGATCATTTCGGTTACTTGCCCATCAACCGACTCTTGGAAAACCTTTCGAACATGGTCAAGGAAATCCTTTTTCAGCCTTTTAAAGATGGCCTCAACCTTGGTCGTGAGTTCGACGTCCTCACTCGTACTTACGTCATTGGTGTCGTGTCCATTTCTCATCTTCCTTCTATAAAACGAAGTAAATTAAGCAACGAAACAAAATGACTTAACACATATGTATATACATATACACCACACTACCCCATCTTGCTCAACAATCGTCGTACATCGCTTGTTTGACACGATTTGAACCCATAACCATGGTAGCTAATCATTGTTACGTGAGCACGTTGCATTAACTTGCTAGTACAACGCCTATCTCGCTTGATGATTGCTAACACAACACAAAACAATTAGCGCAAGGTTAGTTCACATAAACCTAAGCACTTACAATTTCCGATTCGACCCAAAGTCCTACAAGTCCTGCATAAAGCGTACACACAATAAAGTCTAAGTCTAGGCACCTATCTCAAGTCGCCTAAATCCCTTAGACCATGCTCTGATAGCACTTGTAACAACCCGACTACATAAATCCAAAAACGTGTACCAAAAAAAATTCTGGATCAGCCCATCTGGACGGCGTCCAAAAGCTTGGACGGTGTCCAGCACTTAAGGCCGGGACGGCGTCCAACATATCTGGATGGCGTCTAGATTACCTGGCAGCTGCTGTCCCCGGGCCAACTCACGTAAGCGGAAATCCCGCTTCCCGACACTTTCAAACGAAAACCTTTTTACAACATATCATAATATAATAAAATAAGAGGTTTCCATCATCAAAACAAGTTTTACAACATCGGTCCCACATCGACCCGTCTTACGCGTTTCGATCAAAAATTCAAGTTTCGACCAATACAAGTTTAATTTCCAAACGACACTAGAGCATGGTGTTTGGGGTTAAACTACCCAAATCTTGGCCGAACTTCCAAAAGCTAACCGAAAAGCATCCCCTAACAAAATAAGCGGGAGACCACTAATCCAACCAAATACCTTTGCCTTTGTCCACGCCGGAGCCTAAAAAGGTAAACAACGAGAGGGTAAGCTAAAGCTTAGTGAATGCAATAATTATACATATACATATATAACTTACTTACTTACAAACACTTACGCCAAATTCCCATACATACTAGCTACATAATTAGCATACCTTTAAAATGTATATCGCTAAAACCACGAAAACAACGCTAGTATAACAATAGCATATAACACAACAATACAATATGCTACAACACAAATATATAACATTGATGTTCACAACATCCATAGTACTCAAGATCTTAAGGCTAGCCCAATGAATGGTATCGTCAACATCGAACTTAAAACCCATTCGCCTATATTAATGTGGTATCGTCAACACCGAACTTTAAACCCACATATGAGGTATCGTCAACAACGAACTTTAAACCCTCATCCAACGTCACTACCATAGTCGTATGGCATCATCAACATCGAACTTAAATTCTATACATTTATATTAATGTGGTATCGTCAACACCGAACTTTAAACCCACATATGAGGTATCGTCAACAACGAACTTTAAACCCTCATCATCACCACAATATACTCTAGGGTACGGTATCATCAACAACGAACTTTAAACCCTTACCCCACAAATAAATAAATCATATACATACATATATAATTATTTCACTCACCTCAAAGTCTTTTGTGAAATATAACCGAGCTTGCAACTTCAATGTAACGTACCTATTACATTTAGCACAATAATCAATCACGACTCAAGTTGGTCAACCAACTCACTCACCATTCTAGTGCCATTTTGACCCAAGGTGCAATTCCGACCCATTTGCACCCTTAACCTCAATATTTGGGTCAACAACAACAAAACCCAAGCACTAGTCAAATATGGTCTTAAATACTTTAAAATCACAAGTTTAGTGTGTTCTCATACGCATTTAACAACCTAGGTTGTCCAAGACCCATTTGACCCATTTCGAGGTCAACACGCCCATTTGGGTCACCCACAACCCAAATGACACCCACTAACATTAACTACAAGTGTGCTAGTGATTTACTAAGCCTTTAAGACCCATTTACACCATTTAACATTTCAAAACCCTAGATTAGTCATTTTTTGGGTCTTCATGACCCAAACTTACCCAAAACCCTCAAATCAACATCAAATGGGTTTTATGTGCAACACTAACCCAAACCCTAACCCTTAAACTAATTAAAGTGAAGAAATCAAGGTTAAGACTTACCAACACAATCAAAACGTAGCTAGCAAGGAGATGAAAAACTTTAGAACTCGCACCAAGACCCGATTCGACCTTCTTCTCCTTTGTTTTGAGTTCTCTTACTCTAGAATCTTACTCTCTCTCTAGATTTTAATGGAAGGAGATAAGGTAGTTGAAAGTGGAGTGAATGAGGCTCCACCAACTGATCTTGGGCCTTTAAGTCGTTCCCCAAGTGAAATTACCTAATTACCCACTTTAAAATATCTAAAAACACAAAGCTGGCTGAGCAGGTCATCTGGACGGCGTCCAGAATTCTGGACGGCATCCAACCCTTCAAAACAGGATGGCATCCCATCATTTTGGACGGCGTCAAACCTTGCTGAGAAATCAGGATCTTACATATATACACTTCAATGATCAGCTCTTAGCATCCTTAATGAGTCACCTAAACATGTGGGAACCATCATTTAACATCTAGCATGAAATATCTAACAAAAATACAAACTTATGGAGCCTATATCCATGGTGCAATTTCACATGAACTTCCATCACCAATAACACTTTCATTTTCCAACTTTTATGCATCAAACACATCTCTCTCAAGTTATCTCTTATTGTTCTAAGTGTTCTTCATCATTTCCTTCATAATCTGGCTCAATCAAGCTCAATCTAGCTAACCTAGATCAACTTATAAAATAACTACTCAAGAACACATCAAGAACACTTTCAAGTTTGCAAGTCTACTTCCAAGCTTTCTAATCCATTCCAAGTAATCATCTAAGATCAAGAAACATTTGTTACTTATAGTAGGTTATCCTTCTAATTCCAGGTAATACTCATATTCAAACTTTGATTCAATTTCTATAACTATAACAATCTTAAATCGAGTAGAAATCTTACTTGAACTTGTTTTCATGTCATGATTCTACTTCAAGAACTTTCAAGCCATCCAAGAATCCTTTGAAGCTAGATCATTTCTTGTCACTTCCAGTAGGTTTACCTACTAAACTTGAGGCAGTAATGATGTTTATAACATCATTCGATTCATATATATATATATATATATATATATATATATATATATATATATATATATATATATATATATATATATATTATTCGAAGATTTAAACTTGTAATCACTAGAACATAGTTTAGTTAATTCTAAACTTGTTAGCAAACAAAGTTAATCCTTCTAACTTAAACTTTTAAAATCAATTAAACACATGTTCTATATCTATATGATATGTTAACTTAATGATTTAAAACTTGGAAACACTAAGAACACCGTAAAACCGGACATACGCCGTCGTAGTAAAATCGGGGGCTGTTCTGGGTTAGATAATTA
This sequence comes from Rutidosis leptorrhynchoides, assembly GCF_046630445.1. Classification (NCBI taxonomy): domain Eukaryota; kingdom Viridiplantae; phylum Streptophyta; class Magnoliopsida; order Asterales; family Asteraceae; genus Rutidosis; species Rutidosis leptorrhynchoides. Next base: position 443,097,742 of record NC_092337.1, on the reverse strand, counting down.
AAAACTATGATAAACTTTGATTTAAAAGTTTTTCTTCTGGGAAAATGACTTTTCTTATGAACATGAAACTATATCCAAAAATCATGGTTAAACTCAAAGTGGAAGTATGTTTTTCAAAATGGTCATCTAGACGTTGTTCTTTCGACTGAAATGACTACCTCTTACAAAAATGACTTGTAACCTGTAAATCCAACTATAAACCATCACTTTTTATGTTTAGTTTCATAAAGTCAAGTTCGATACAAAACCATAGCAATTCGATTCACTCAAAACGGATTTAAAACGAAGAAATGATGGGTAAAACAAAATTGGTAAAAATTACTAGTTTTAGCTGCGTGAAACTTTATAACAAATCTATACTAACCATAGCTTAACTAACTTATATTGTATTGTACATGTATTCTAACATATATTATGTAATCTTGATAGACCATAGACACGTATACAAGATTTTGACATATCATATTGACGTCATCTATATATATTATTTGGAACAATCATAGACACTCTATATGCGGTAATGATTGAGTTAGCTATACAGGGTTGAGGTTGATTCCAAAATAATATATATACTTTGAGTTGTGATCGAGTCTGAGACTTGTATACATTGGGTCGTGGATTGATTCGAGAAAATATATTCGTTTATGTATTACTAACTGTGGACTACTAATTGTGAACTACTAACGTTGGACTCTTAACTTAATAAACTTAAATCGTTAAAACGTAGTAAAATATGTTGTGAATATATTTCGATCATACTTTGGTGTATATATATATATATATATATATATATATATATATATATATATATATATATATATATATATATGTTTGTTATAGGTTCGTGAATCTACCCGTGGCCAAGTCTTATTTTCCGACGAAGTGAAAATACGTGAAAGTGAGTTATAGTCCCACTTTTAAAATCTATTATTTTTGGGATGAGAATACATGCAGTTTTATAAATGTTTTACAAAATAGACACAAGTAATCGAAATTACATTCTATGTTGAATTATCGAACCGAATATGCCCCTTTTAGCTTGGTAGCCTAAGAATTGGTGTTTATTATAATTGCCACCAATTGACGCGAATCCTAAAGATAGATCTATTTGGCCCAACAAGCCTCATCCGAGTTACGGATGCTTTAGTTCTTCAGTTTATCATATCCGATGAGAGTCCCGGAATGATGGGGATATTCTATATGCATCCTGTTAAGGTCAGTTACTAGGTGTTCATCATATGAATGATTTTTATGCAGATTGCTATATGCATGCATGTTGTTTACGAGAAATGGAAATATGAAATCTTGTGGTCTATTATTACGATTTGATAATATATAGGTTAAACCTATAACTCACCAACATTTTTGTTGACGTTTTAAGCATGTTTATTCTCGGGTGATTATTAAGAGCTTCCGCTGTTGCATACTAGATTAAGGACAAGATTTGGAGTCCATGCTTGTATGATATTGTTTAAAAACTGCATTCAAGACTTATTTTGATGTAACATATTATTATTGTAAACCATTATGTAATGGTCGTGTGTAAACAGTATATTTTAGATTATCATTATTTGATGATCTACGTAATGCATTTTAAACCTTTATCGATAAAATAAAGGTTATGGTTGTTTTAAAAACGAATGCAGTCTTTGAAAAACGTCTCATATAGAGGTCAAAACCTCACAACGAAATTAATTAATATGAAACGTTTATAATCGCTATGAATGGGACATTTCAAGTTAAAAGGATTAACTTTGTTTGCGAACAAGTTTAGAATTAACTAAACTATGTTCTAGTGATTACAATTTGTTTGTATCGAATAAGATAGATATATGAGTATGAATCGAATGAGGTTATGAACAAGGTTACTACCTCAAATTAAATGGATAAGGTTGCTGGAAAAATAAGGATATAATCTTGAGCTTGATGATGTTCTTGAAAGCTTGGAAGTAATCTTGCAAGTTTGAAAGATTTCTTGAAGTGTTCTTGAATGGTTGTTTTTATGATGATTAAAGCTTGTAATTGAAGCTAAATGATGGGGAAAATGCTTGGAGATGATCAAGTATGAAGTTAGGAGTATTTTAAGAGAGAATTGGGAGTGTAAGTATGAGAAAATGGAATGAAGAAATGGTGTGCATTCATAAAAACGTTTTTAGTTGTTATAAAGAAAGAAAAGATTCCTAATTTTGTTTTCTTGCTAAGTAATTCATGCTACTTGACAAATGGTTAGTTCCACACGTTCCTTAATCATTTAAGGCTACTAAGGAACAGATTTTTATTGGTATATACCAATAGTAAATACAACTAGAAGCTGGGTATAATACGAGTGCAAATACCGAGCGAATACGAGTAGAATTCTTGATGAAAACAAATGAGAATATAATTGTGATTATTTTTGTTAAGTACAAGTATTTTGATATATATACTTAATCCTTTCAAAAGTGTATTAATACATCTTAATACACTTCATATATATACATTTTAATTAAGTCGTTAACTCATCGTTAGTCGTTACATGTATGAGTTGTTTCGAAGCCTATAAGTTAACGATCTCGTTTAATGTAATTAGCCCATTATTATTATATCTAATGAGATGTTAAATTGTTATATTATCATGATAACATAGTGTACTAACATATCTTAATACGATATATATATATATATATATATATTAAGACGTTAATGCAACGATAATCGTTACGTATATATCATTTCAAAATTCTTAAGTTAGTAGTCTCATTTTATGTATATAACTTATTGTTAATATATTTAATGAGATACTTAGTTATCATTTCATCATGTTAAATATATATATATATATATATATATATATATATATATATATATATAGGGGAGAACGAAAAGGATGATCTGAATGTACCTACAAGGCTACAACTATTTCTAATTTGTAATTACACAATAATAATTAAAAGAGGGGACACGTTATTAACTCTAAGGGATCCACGTTATTTACAAGTTATAACTTTCGTGAATCATCGGTCAAACTGGGTGGTCAAACGTTTACATAAATTCCATTTCAATTAATCAAGTTTTAACAAGTTTGATTGCTTAACATATTGAAAACATTTAATTATGTAAGTATTAATCTTATGTATATTAACGGAAAAATTCGGGTCGTTACACCTAACATGCGTATCATTCGAAGTATGTGGATTTTTAGACATAAATTAAAATCGGATGGGAATCTTGAACGATATAAAGCAAGACTTGTAGGTGATGGTCGTTCCCAACCTCCTGGAGTCGATTGTACCAAAACCTTTAGTCCCGTTGTTAAACTCGCGACAATTCGTCTCTTTTTGACCATTGCATTATCGAAATCATGGAATATTAATCAGCTTGACGTAAAAAATGCATTTCTTCATGGATCAGTAAATGAAACGGTTTATATACATCAACCATATGGTTTTCGTGACTCTTCCCGTCCAGACCATGTTTCTCTTCTCAAAAAGTCTCTATACGGATTGAAACAAGCGCCACGGGCATGGTACCAATGCTTTGCATCTTTTGCGTCTTCTATTGGATTCATTAATAGCTGGTCAAACAATTCGTTGTTCATATATCATCATGGATCCCACACCGCTTATCTCTTGTTATACATCGATGATATCATCTTGGTTACCTCCTCTACTCAGCTTCGCAACACCTTAATGGACCTATTTTCCCGAGAATTTGCAATGAAAGACCTCGGTACACTAAGCTACTATTTGGGCATTTCTGTTAAATCAAACAAACACGGTCTTTTCTTGGATCAACAAACATACGCACAAGATATCCTTACTCGTGCGGGCATGAAACACTGCAAACCAGTCACTACTCCAGTTGATACCAATGGCAAACTAAGTAACAATACCGGACCCTCTTACACGAACCCTGAAGGTATTTCGTATGCCCGAGAGACATATTAAATTAATGTGGTTAATGTGTTATGATCCAAGTCTGGTCATACCCAATAACAAGCTTACCGACACTTTATATGTATTTAATCTTAACGATTGGATCGTTAAATAAATACGCGACACTTGAACTTTAGAAAATCGGTTTTCTAAAATATTATCACTTGAGATAAATTATTTGGATAATTTATATTTAATTATTTATAGGTTTAAATAATTATAATGTATAATATTTTGTAAAAGGGTTTATAAAATATGCAAGTAACATTAACAATTACATGGCTTTTTTTCAAGTTTAAAAAAAAAAAAAAAAAACTAATGTGATTATAATATGGGCATGGTGGTGGACGGTTTTGCAGCCCCAAGGAGACCATCCCATGCCTAAATTTGTTACTTTTATGACCACACAAGTGCCAAGGTGCATGCTCACTAGTTAACCAAGGCTTTGACTCAAGTGATACAAGAAATACACATAAAAATTGCAAGTAAAAAATTCTGCTTCTGTGTAGCTGCTGGCCGAACTGTTTGTAGCACAAGGAGAGGTTTTTTGCTTGCTTATCTAGTCCATTCAAGTGTCTAAAATCCTAACTAAACAAAGGTGGTGTTGGTACACAAAAAGGGCTTGTGGGTATAACACTCTTGAGACTTCAAGTTAGAGGCTATTGTTCATCATCTTCATCATCATCTTGCTTGTTCTAAATCAGCCCTCAAACACACTTGAGGAGGTATAAATCTTACTTCCTTGTTCTTATATGTAAGCATATGTTCATGACTTGATATCTACATGGAATTCAATTTAAATGGCTTAACATATAAACTTGTTTTCTTAATAAATTTGCTTCCGCTTGCTTCAACTATCATAAAATGGCTTTGTGATTATGTTAACATTATGAACTTGTTGTTATGTTGAATTCCATCAATGGTATCTAGAGCCGAAGTCTATGAAATATGCTTCTTATATATGGTCTTTAAAATCCATCAACTTTGCATTCTACTAACATGCATGAAAGTAAAATGCAAAAATTAATGGATTTGGGTAGGCATGAGGGTTTGGCCGAATTATGGGAGTTTCCAAATGGGTTTGGAACTTGCCATTTGGTCATATTATGTTGTATGTTGTTGTTCACAATCATAGCCATGACCTTGTGTTTGAATGAATGTTTGTTTGGTTGATTTGTTTATCTTTCAATATGGTTGTAATATTCATTCAATTTGGTTTGTAATATTAATTATTCATTTGGTATGTAATATTAATTTTGGTTATGTAATTTATTTTATATTTGGCATGTAAAATAGATTAGGTTGTATTTTCATTTTTTAGAAAAATGTATTAGGATATATTTTTTGTAAAAATGAAGATGCAAGATGAAGACAAGGAAGATGCAAGATTAAGTGGGAGATTTGAAATCTCCTACTTTGTGTTATAACCCTTCAAAGGTGAAATTTATTTTCGGCTAAACAAATGTCTACCAAATTGGCTTGATTGTGAATATATTTGTTTTGCATGCATGGTTGTTTATTGTGTTTGTATGTTTGGTTGCAACAAGTATATCACAAGTTAACAACAAGCAAAATGACAATTTAATTGGTTAAATTAGACATTATTAACGACATGCAAAACGATAATTTAAATGGTTAAATTGAAATGACAAAAGGACATTAATAAATGGTTATTAAGAACACATAATAATTGGTTATTGAAACACATATAAAATGGTTTATATCAAGTAATTGGCTTTGTTACATAACATGAAAAATGGATTTTCAAACAAACCATACACTAAATGCATGTTGATGTATGGTATAAAAGTTTTCTTAAACTAGAAATAATGAAAACTTAAAATCCCTTATTAACAAGCAAACAAGTTAAACGCCATCCTTTTATGTGACACTTAAACATATTAGGGAACTCATGATGGGATAAAGGTCATCTAACCGTTATGAGCAAACTAATATGATTAAGGTGAATTTCGCACACTTGTGGGATAAAAGTCACCTAACCACTTGTATGTTAAATTTACACGTTTACACAAGTAGGACGACTTGATTTGGGAATCGTGAACTTAGGGTCACCGAAGCATGAGAAACAAATAGGCGTTGATAGGATAAATATGCCATGCAAAAGGATTGCATGATCCCATAACTTAGAAGTTGCAAAAGGATTGCAATTGTCATATAATGACTACCTAGCTAAATCAAATGACGGGATAAAGGTCACCTAACCAAAATTTGGTTTACCGTTGGATTCTAAAATTTAATAAATATCGATTGGATTTAAAGGGTATTGATTGTTAAATTAAAAATGATACTTAAACGAACTTTGTTAAATTTTGTAGATGGCCGCCAATAACAACAACATTCCAAACGCACCAATCAAGTTTAACAACCTATCGTTGAGGTCTATCCTCGAAAAGGAAAAACTCAACCATACGAACTTCATGGATTGGTTTCGCAATCTAAGAATTGTCCTTAAAAATAATAAGTTTCATTTATTTCTTTACATAATTTAAAAACAGAAAACAAAAAAAAAAAAAAAAAAAAAAAAAAAACTGAACCTGAATAAAAATCGACCTGCATCTAATCTGAAATCGGGGTATCCGCACTCGCGGTACTTTTTGCCAGTCCACATCCGTACTCGCGGAAGTTTCTGACAGGTCAAACCTCAGCCAGCATTAATTACGATTTAGGGTTTAATTTAATAAATATTATTATTATTAAACCCTAATTAGGGTTAGATTATTTAATTAGTTAATTTAGTTTTAATTTAATTTGTATTTTAAGTTTAATTAGTTTAATTAAATTATAAAATTACTAGTTTTATAAAATAAATAATATAAAAATAATATTTTTATAAAAATTGTACTTTTTACAATTTTAAGATTATTTTTATATTTTGTATCTTTTTAATTGTTTTATCGTAATTTTTATATTTTTCGTTCATATTTAGTTTTAAGACATAGTTTTTGCCATAGTATTTTTATTTCTAGATTTTTAGGCTTTGCCGTAAAATCCCTTAAGTGCTTTTTCTTTAGACTAAGATTTAGGTGTTTTAGAATTTTGCGACGCCATTTTTATATTTTAGTACCTTTTTAAGTTATTGCCATTTAGGATATAGTTTTTCTTTTAAGCTTTAATATTTTTAGACGCAACTTTTAATTCTTAGTTTTTAGTTCCTTTTTAAGTTTCGACGCGCTACTTTCTTATTTTTATTTTTCGACGCCTATTATTTTTCGACGTTTTTCGACGCGCTCTTTTTCTTTCTTATTTCTCGACATTCTAGTTTTAGGACTTAGATTTTTTTTTTCTATTTCTTCTCTAAAATTTCTTTAAATTACGAAAAATTATTTTAAGCGGTTAAATTGATAGACATCAAAATTTTCTGGTTCGTAGTAATAGTTGGATTTGTACGTGGACCGGGTTATTCGAGCCAAACAGTACTCAATTATATTGAGACCAAACGAATCCTGCCCCTCTGCTGCATCTTTTGGCTATTCGATACGTGGGCAAAATCAGAAAAGTCTATTAATTTGATAACTTATATAATTTTTCTTATTTTTATAACTAATAGGATATTCAGTGAATGCACCGAGCAAAACGTTCACCACCTTTTGTACGTTCACCACCTGTAACTCGATCAAGACATCTAGCAAATATTGTCGCTGTTGATTTTTCTTTAGAATCGTCATCCCGTCGACCAATTACTCCAATTCAAATTTCCGATAATTCATTTTTTGAACCCGACCTCACAATTGAGAATCCGGAGAATATTCAGGGACAATTCATAGATCCTGAACCATTAATCTTTCCTCCGGAACCACCAATCATTCAAACAAAGATTGTTGAGGAACCCACCATTAAATCAGAATCCTATAGTGATTCAGATTCAATAAATTCAATCATTGAAAATCTGGAACCTCTAAGTATGGAAGACCGAATGAGAGCTAAACACACTGGCCAAGGTCACACAATTACTCAACCTGACATTAATGCGCCAGATTATGAAATCAAAGGACAAATCCTACACATGGTAACAAATCAATGCCAATTTAGTGGTGCGCCGAAGGAAGATCCAAATGAACATCTTCGTACCTTTAATAGGATCTGCACACTATTTAAAATAAGAGAAGTTGAAGATGAACAGATATATCTCATGTTATTTCACTGGACTTTAAAGGGAGAAGCCAAAGATTGGTTAGAATCGTTACCTGAAGGGGCGATTGATACATGGGACGTTTTAGTTGAAAAATTTCTTAAACAATTCTTTCCGGCATCTAAAGCCGTAAGACTTCAAGGAGAAATTGTTACGTTCACACAAAAGCCAAATGAAACTTTATATGAAGCTTGAACACTTGTCAAATAGTACAAATATTCTACCAAGGATGCGACATCACTACAAGGAAAGACATAGATATAGTTGCGTATTGTTCGTAAAATTATTTCAAGTTGAACGGTGATGACGAATAAATTTAACTCGAAGCAAAAAAAAAAGATAAATCACGTTAAAAATTTTGGTGAGTTTTATTTAATGTTTATTGTATTAAATTTGGAAGTTTCATTTTGCCCCCTAAATTTCCTAAATGTTTACAATAAATAACCCTGAAATGTGACAAATATTACCCCTAAAGTTTAAAGCATTTGACCCTTTTCTTTCTTCTCAAAAACAACACATCTCTTCTACTCACAAAATTCCCTCAAGGACCAGATAATGGGTAGGTATTAGTATATATGGTAATGGTAATGGTAATAATAAAAATAAGTGTTTGTTAATGTTTACCCATATGACACAAATTAAGCGATATTTAATGAATCGAAAGTTTCATTAATTGTAATTTCATGAAACGTTAGTTAATGAAACGTTAGTTAATTACATGTTTAATGTGTGTCACGATGCATACATTATCAAAATCCTAATGATGATAGACTTGCTAGTAGTTAAGAAACCTATATAAACTATCCACTTCCATATACTTACTAGTATATGAGATTAATGCCTCTTACTAAAAAAAAATGTCTATCAATTGATCCCTACTTTCATATACTTACTAGTATATGAGATTAATGTCTCTTACTAAAAAAAAATGTCTATCAATTGATCCCTATTCATTCGGTCAAAGTTTCCACAGAACGATTTAATGAACCTAGTCAAATTACCTTTTAACAACAACAACAACAACAACAATACTCAATTCCACCAAAGTGGAGTATGGGGGAAGTTAAATGTAGACAGTCTTTCCTCTACCCTAGAGTAAAAGGGAAGTCATTCCTCCACCCACGGATACCTATCAGTCCGCGGGTAGAAGAAGTCGTCCCTCCCTATACTAGAGGGCAGAGAGGCTGCTTCCTAAGGACCTCCGGCCAGAAAGAACCATGAATTCCGTTAAATGAAGTAACTAAATGCAAGTAGAAAAGATAATATAGAAACCTTACTATGGAAAATGTATATATAAATATAGCATGTAACAAAGTAAAGTAATAGAACATATAAGTAAAATAAGTAAGTGTCAAATATGCAAGTATAACAATCCATGTAAGTATAATATGTATATGTAAACGTGTAGGTATGAAGCATGTAGGTATAATATGCACTATAAAACAAATAAGTATACTATGTAATCATAAAGACATGTAACATGTAAATACGTGTAATTTAATGCGATAAAATATAATACAAACATATAACGGTATAATGCAATAAAGCATGTAAATAAGTATAGTGTAATGCAGACAACATGTTGGGATAAGTATAGTGTAATGCAGACAACATGTGTGTGTGTGTGTGTGTGTGTGAAACAAGAAAGCAAGTAGGCAAAAAGGCATACTACAAATATATAAAACTAAATAAAAACATAAATAAATAAGAATATAAAAATATATGTACAAGCTAGTCATCAATCCTAATTCTACTCCTCTACAAATTTCTATCAGAAGTCATGTCCTCGGTCAATAAAAGCTCCTTCATGTCAAGCTTCAGTCTATCCTCCAACCTACGTGTAGGTCTACCTCTTCTCCTTACGTCGCTAACTGTGAGGGCTTCCACTCTCCTAATGGGTGATGTGGGTGGCCGCCTCCTTACATGACCAAACCATCTAAGTCTTCCTTCTCTCAGCTTGTTGACGATATTCCCAACTTTTAAGTTCTCCCTAAAAACTCCATTAGGTATCATGTCTAACATGGTCTTTCCACACGTCCACCTAAGCATCCTCATTTCTGCCACCTCCATCCTCCTCTCTTGGGCTTTTGTCATTGGCCAACACTCCGATCCGTACAACATGGCCGGTCTAATCGCTACCTTGAAGAATTTCCCTTTCAATTTAAAGGGTATCTTCTTGTCGCACAAAACCACTTTCGCAACTCTCCACTTCAACCATCATACCCTTATACGGTGGGTCACATCATCATCTCTCCTTCCCGATTTGTGTAGCATTGATCCTAAGTATCTAAAGGAATCTTGTGGTTGTAAGACCTGATCCCCAATACGAATATCCACTGTATCATTGTGATCTTCTTTGATCCTCCTATAGTCACATCTAAGATACTCCGATTTAAGTCTACTAATCCGAAGTCCATTTTGTTCCAGGGCATTCCTCCATTACTCCAGCCTTCTGTTTAGCTCATCCTGGGATTCCGATATTAAAACAATATCATCAGCAAAAATCAAGCACCGAGGGATACTCCCTTGTATCCTTTGAGACAGCTCGTCTAAGACTAAAGCAAAAAGAAAGGGGCTAGGAGCAGATCTATCAACTAAATCTTATTTTTATTGTGGGAAAATTATTTGAAAATACATTAAACTTTCACCAAATTCCTATTATATGCATCCAACTTTCAGATATTTTATTGTATGCATTTAACTATTTAAATTGTTTTATTGTATCTATTGAACATGTTATAACAAGTAATTTTCAGGTCACCTCAATTTCAAAATTACATTATTAGTCTCTCATATTTGTTAGATATTAAATTATTTTTTTTTTTTCTAAATAAAATTACTTACATCATTAGTCATTCTTCACATTTCTTCTTCTTTCATCTTCTACCCTTCTCCACCTTCTTTCATTTTCATATTATTTTTCAGTTTTTTCCTCGATTATAATTTTGATCAGATTAAAAATTAAATCATTCAAAAAGTAAACACACGACAATAATTCAAATTGATCGATTTCTTATTCAATAGAATAAATAGAGTTATAAGTGAAGAGCAACTAGGAAAGTTAATCAACATAATGAAAAATAATCAGCTAGAAAAGTGAACAAGATCAACCAAATTAATTAGAAAGGGTGTTCAAAATGAAAATATATAGTATCAACTATTGTTTTTATTTTAGATTTGCAAAATAAGACTTGTACATGATGCTTGAAAACTTGTACTTTCTAATACCCAAAGAAAAAACAAATATGAAACCAGATCTTGCTGAACAATGTGATTATGATGATGGATGTGTCAGTTATAAAGCTCCGGCTTTCGAAATCGCTAAGGCGGAACACCTTCGATTTTAACATAAATTCAGATCCACACCTTTGATGGAAAATTGTGTGTACTTTTAGTCAGATTAACTCAGCGGATAGTTAAAAATAATCTTTTATTATTATATAAACCTTTTACAAGATTAAATAATCACTTATTTAATAAAACATGCACACGATTAATCTTTCCCAATGATCCAATTACATCATAATAATTGTCATGAATATAAAATAAAAGAGGAGTTAACGATATACCTTTCTTGAAGAATTGATGAGACGGAGAGAAACTTACGATCAAAAGTATGACCGTCTCTTTGGATAGTCCACACTACACTTCAAACGACCGTCAATGGATGCTAGTCCAAACCCAAGTAATATTAATCAACCTTTGGTTAATATTATGAAATAAAAATATGTAATATGTGTTTTTAGTTCACTGAAAAAGAATACGATATGAACTAATTTGGTGCAATATATAAAGATATTTTTTCAAAACACCCGTGAACCTTTTTGAAAAATCCGTGAATCCAAATTAGAACGAATATATATCATAAAATCGTATTTCTCAAATACTTCAGGGGTATGTTATGTAACTTATAATTAATAATTTCTATCATGTCACTTTCATGTGAATAGTAAATTAATTAATTTCGATTCATTTACTATTCATATTAATAGTAAATGAATTAATTTCGATTTACTATTTTGTTACTTGAGTAATATATATACATCATATATATATATTTTATTTGACGTCTCGGTGTATATGTGTATGACCCCGAAGGCTCAAATGAAGTTGGTCATATAGTTATATGTTGTACCTTGCACATTAATCCTACAGACTCTCACTTGTGCATGGCATAACACCAAGTAACTATACAAACAATGGTAAGCTTCTAGCAACACGTCATTGTCCCCAAATTCATGTGAGGGTAGTTTCTCGAAACTGTTTATGGTAAGTTTTAAATGTCATTCGTCCTTTTGTTTCAGATACTTTAGTTAAACTTGAGATATGGATCATCGGTCATTCTCATTTGTTTAACAATTTTGTTTCTCGATCTTAGAACTGAATTAGATCACCAAACTAATTAAGTGCCATCTTAATTACATCTGGGTCCGGCCACACAAATATCTTATTCATTCATCGAGGAGCTCAAAAAGTATCTAACTCCAAACATTTTAGAGGAACAAATCCTATATTGCATACACGTGTCTATTACGAGCTTTACATTATACCCAATAATGTCCTTTATAACAGCCTTATTCAGGACAGCGTTTAACCATATCAAAGTACAATGCTACACTCATCAAGACGGGCGTGCATCTCAAGTCTAAGGACACAAAGACATAATCACTAAAAGATTTACTACTGACTACGATCCATGTAGTGACATCTCATGGTTGGGTCATTTCAATATTCATCATCAATGAATACATATGAATTTTGGTCTCAACAAGTTAACTATTCACCATCAATGAATATAACCAAACAACAACAACAGCAACAACAACAACAATACCCAATTCCACTAAAGTGGAAAATGGGGGAGGTTAGATGTAGACAGTCTTTCCTCTACCCTAGAGTAAAAGGGAAGTCATTCCTCCCCCCACGGATACCTATCGGTCCGCGGGTAGAGGAATGAATATAACCAAAATTTCACATTAATCTTAATTCATGTTATTCCCATAACATGACCGATTATGGAGATTTTGAATAATCAACAATTATTCATGGATTAAACATGCTAATATAGAACACAGTGATATAAATGAAAACGACCATATCAAGTATGTCAATTCATTAATATAAAACTGCTTAATGTTCCAAAAATATCCAAATATTAAATTACAAATGAAAAAGATCAGCAGCATAACAAAGTCCAATACTACTAGCATGATCATCATGCTTGTTGTGCATCATGGGCTTCGTGAACGGGTCAGCCACATTATCATTTGTATGAACCTTTAAGAATACTAATATCATTCCTCTTAATGACTTAATGAAATGTAGTCAAACTTTTGAAGAATGTGCCAGATACTTAAATGTACATGTGATTTTTTTAAAAGTATATTAACACTCAAACTATCACAGTACATATTATAGAAGATTAAATGTTGTGTACTACTCTGAGTATAACAACAAACTTCCTTATCCAGACAGCTTTCTGAGCAGCTTCTCAGTCAACAATGTATTCTGCTTTTGTTGTAGATTGTTCAATAGTGCTCTGCCTAGAGCTCTTCCAATCAACTGTCTTGCCCATCATGACAAAGAAACAACGTGACTGGATCGAGAATCATCTTGATCAGTTTGGAAACTAGAATCAGTATAAAACTTAATACTTAACTCTTCTTCCAAACCACCGTAAACCAAGAACATATCATTAGTACTCTGCAAGTACTAAAGAATATTCTTAACAATAATCCAATGTACTTCACCTGGATTATGTTGACAATGACTCATCAAACTCAAAACTAACGAAACATTGAGTATAGTACATATCATGGCATACATAATGGATCATATAGCTGAAGCATATGTGATACATTTCATTTCTCTCATCTGATCTGCTATGATAGGACTTTTGAGACTTTCTCACGATTATTCCTTTTTGCATTGGCAAAGCTCCATGCTTGGAGTTTTGCATGCTAAATCTCTGCAAGATAATGTATGTACTTTGATTCAAACCAATAAGCTAATTGGATCTATTGTATAGATCCTCATTCCAATAATATAAGTAGCTTCATCAAGATCCTTTATGGAAATACATTCTTCAAGCCAAGACTTGACATCTTGCAAGTTGGAATGTTATTTCTAATAAGTAATATGCCATCAACATATAAGATCAAGAAGACTACTTTGTTCCCACTAGCTCTAATGTAAACTCAGGGCTTATCTTGGTTTTGAGAAAAATTAAACACTTTGATTTTCTCATTAAACTTAAGATTCTAGCTCCTGGATGCTTGCTTTAATCCATAAATGGATTTTAGAAGCTTGCATACTTTATTAGGATGCTTAGGATTCATAAACCCTTCCGGCTGAACCATATATACGTCCACGCTTAGGTCACTATTTAGGAAAGTGGTTTTGACATCCATTAGCCATATTTTATTATCATGAAAAGTAAACATGTCAATAAGTATCCTAATTGTTTTAAGGCTCGCGACTGGTGAAAAACTTTCATCATAACCTTTTGTCACCAATCGAGCTTTAAAAGTGTTTACATTACCATCCATATCAGTCTTCCTTTAAAGACCTCATTGTCTTACAATTGGGTAGAAGATCAATCAAGTCTCATACTTGATTATCCTTCATGGATTGCATATCTGTATTCATAGAATCTAGTCATTTTCAGATTCAGGATCTGATATGGCCTCACGCAGCTAGAGGGTTCATCATAATCCCTTAGTTGAGGTTTATCTGAATTAATCAGATAATTAAACCTCATAAGCCGATGAGTTCTACTAGATCTATAAAGTGCATGTGTAACAGGTTCTGGCTCACCAACAGTGCGCTCAGTTTTAAGGTGTGGATTTCTAGTGCTTACTGAAGGTATGTTACTTTAAAGTACTTGAATTTCTTCAAGATCTACTTTACTCCCACTGACTTCTTGTAAGAGAAGATCTCTTTCCAGGAATTCAGCAGACCGAGCAGAAAACACGTTGTCTTTAGCTTGGTAGTAAAAGAAGTAACCCATTGTTTCCTTTATGTATCGTACAAAGTAACATTAGATAGTTCTGGGTTCTAATTTGTTTGAAGTGTCATGCTTCACGTACGCTTTACAACCCCAGACTTTCAGATAAGACAACTTGGGATTCTTTCCATGCTATAACTCATATGGTGTCTTTTCTACCTTCATAGTTGGAATCACATTGAGTATGCCTGTAGCAGACTCTCATGCATATCCCTAAAAGATGGTAGTAGAGAAATCAGACTTATCATAAATCAAAATATATCAAGTAAAGTTCGATTCCTCTTACTCAGACATACCATCGTGTTGTGGTGTGTAAGGTAGAGTGAACTATGAGACAATCCTACAATTCTTTAGGTGGTCCAAAAAACTCTTGACTCATAAACTTACTTACTCCATCGGAGCGAAGTGCTTTAATGGTCTTTCCAAGCTGATTATCTACTTCATTTTAGAATACTTTTAAATGTTAAAATAGCTTTATGTTTATGTTTCAGTAAGTGAACATAATCATAGCTACTGTACTCATCAGTAAATGTAATGAAGTAAAATTAACTAAATCTATACATTGTTCTTAAAGGGCTACATACAACAGTATGTATTAGTCCTAAAAGATCTTTAGCTCTTTTACCCAAATCAGAGAAAGAAGCATTTGTCATCTTTTCACATAAACATGACTCGTATACATCAAATGACTCAGAGTCAATTGATTCCAAAAGTCCATTAGATTGGAGTTTTGAAATGCATTGTTTGTTTATATGACCAATATGACAATGTCATAGATAGGTCTTATTCAAGTCTTGCTTGAAGACTTTGGCGATGTAGGTATACACATAATACTCATTTGAAATTACACTATGCATATCAATTTTAAAAATACCATCACGTGGATATGTATTAAGATAAATATATTATCCTTAGAAACTGAAATACCTAAGTGTGTAAATGCAAGTTCAAAACTAACATCTTTCAAACTACGTCGCTCGCAGTATTGAGAGCATAATGCTATTGTTCCAACAAAACAATAAGACCATTTAGAGAAGTAAGTTCAGAGGTACCAATAGCTTTAACAAAAGTTAGATCCCCTTTGCCTACTTGCAAATCCAGTGTGTCTTTCTTCAGTCTATTACTTCTTCTCATTCCCTTCATATTGTTACATGTGTGAAGGCCACAACCAGTTAACAAAGATCTAGGAATCACTAGAAGAAGTATATAACTATATATGGAATATACCTGATTTGTTAGTCTCACCAGCGTTTCCTTTTCTCAGCTCAGATTGGAAGATAGGACAATTTCCTTCTCCAATTACCAACCTTTCCACAATAGAAACATTCGGCGTCTTTTGTTGGGCTTTAATTCTTGAAAGGTGGAATATTTTTCCTAGCAAATAATTTGTCATTTTCCTTCCACAAACTATTTGGCTTATTCTTTTTCACCCTTCAATCTTATTTCTTCCTGATCATCGAACAACATTCGATAATCATTTTGCTGAGCAGCAACAACTGCCACAACAGGAAGAAAGGATATGGGTTCTAAACTTTATTCAACTTCCAATTATGCTTGAGAACAATTTTCAGGTTGCTGTGCCAGTCTAGGAAGTTTGAACATTGAGTTTATCCTTCTCCAACAAAGAAGGAAGTGTGTTTTGGTTTACGTTTTGATTATTTGACATCTACAACAGATATAAGATTCAATTTAGTATTTTCGATATTGAGCTTTAATAAAGTAACTACCCAAGTTTTTATAATATTTTTAAAAAACAATTAATTTACGAAAGCCTAAGATCCACATAGAGGTTCCATAGCCACATCTGTTGATCAGCTAGCAGTTATGGAGTCTATTGGTAGGTAGCGGGTACCAATTGCATTACAAGTACAACTCTTAGATCTTTATGGGACCTAGAGATATTTGTAGTCCAACAAACCACTATTATATAATGGCATGTTTGTCCCATTATTGCCTCGAACTCAGGTCTCACCGTGAATACGATTAAGTCATCCAATTTGGAAACAGTGGAAATTCACGCTAGTCTCACTAGATCGAAAAATCCACCTCGTGGCTATAATTCAGCATAGTCTCACGAAATCAGAAAAATAACGAGGAGTGTTTGAAAGATCATTGGATGGAATGACTTAAATTTGACGGGTATTTGAAAAAAGTTTGTGTCAACGAATAATGCATGCACACAAGATTCGCTACACTATTAGTTAAAAAATATTTTAACCAATTGTATATGTTGATTATGTTTGTGATCTAATTTTTTATTTAATTTATAGGATATAAAAATAACAAATACACAAACGTGTATCGTTTTAAAACAGTTTTAAAAGATGTCGTCCATATATATTATTTGACTTTCAAAATCATTTAACATTAAACACGTTAGAGTTTAACTTATTTTAAAATTATCAATTTTAATCTTTGAAACTCGTTTAGAGTTTTATTTAATGTTTCCATCAAAAAACATATATAACTTGAGTCTCAAAATTATTTAACTTTAAACTCGTTAGAGTTTAACCTTTTAAAATGATCAATTTTAATATTTGAAACTCGTTACCGGTTTTATTTAATGTTTTCATCAAAAACATTTAGCATATATATTCTAATCAATAATTATATATAAATGCAAAATTAAAACACAACCATGCATCACACACACATAGCCTAGCCCAAAAATCCTATGCTTGATCTCATGAGCCGACATGGGATCAAGAGGTCAAACTAAGGGTAATATCATAGCTCTCACTTGATTCAAGAATCAAGTGAAAACTTGACAAATGCCATCGTTGTCTACTCGACCTGTTCGCCATCTTCTAAGCCAAAAGCATGTTGTATTTTATCTTCAATCTTCATCTTGTTACACTTATTCAAAATTGAAAAATAGAACTAATATAATACTTTTACAAATTAGAATAAACTTAAATACAATACTATGAAAATGAAAAATAAATAAAATACAACTTTGGCTTCAAAATGGCATTTCTAATAATACAAATAATCAACATGACATAATATTACCGTAATCAACAATCACAACAATCATATATAGGTCGGGGCATTATGAGCTATGTGTGCAATCACAATTTTAATAACTACATTATTAAAACTTAAATATGGCTTGTCCATGGTTACAATGCATGTGTATAACCATGGAATAAAACAATCAACACTTATAATAAATATACAAGCCATAACAATTAAATCTACAATTTAAAATAGTGATATTCTTTCAATCATATTTGTGCGTCATGATGTTAAGTCTAGATCAACAGAGTTGACTTTAAAAACCAAAAAGGTTTCGACTTTCACCAATATACCACAAAGCTAAATCTAAAGAATAGTCACACGACAATTAAGATGGTGTAAAAGCGGCACGGATACCACTGATGGAAAATCATGTGTACTTTTAGTCAGATTAACTCAGCGGATAGTTAAAAATAATCTTTTATTATTATATAAACCTTTTACAAGATTAAATAATCACTTATTTAATAAAACATGCACACGATTAATCTTTTCCAATGATCCAATTACATCATAATAATTATCATGAATATAAAATAAAAGAGGAGTTAACGGTATACCTTTCTTGAAGAATTGATGAGACGGAGAGAAACTTACGATCAAAAGTATGACCCTCTCTTTGGATAGTCCACACTACACTTCAAACGACCGTCAATGGATGCTAGTCCAAACCCAAGTAATATTAATCAACCTTTGGTTAATATTATGAAATCAAAATATGTAATATGTGTTTTTAGTTCACTGAAAAGAATACGATATGAACTAATTTGGTGCAATATATAAAGATATTTTTTCAAAACACCCGTGAACCTTTTTGAAAAATCCGTGAATCCAAATTAGAACGAATATATATCATAAAGTCATATTTCTCAAATACATCAGGGGTATGTTATGTAACTTATAATTAATAATTTCTATCATGTCACTTTCATGTGAATAGTAAATTAATTAATTTCGATTCATTTACTATTCATATGAATAGTAAATGAATAAATTTTGATTTACTATTTTGTTACTTGAGTAATATATATACATCATATATATATTTTGTTTGACGTCTCGGTGTATATGTGTGTGACCCCGAAGGCTCAAATGAAGTTGGCCATATAGTTATATGTTGTACCTTGCACATTAATCCTACAACCTTTGCAACTATAAATCCAGATCTGGCGAGTTTCACATTTCAGTGTTGAACCATCTCTCAGATCTCCGGCGAGTGGTAATCGAAGATTGAGTCGGCAAACATACAAGAGGTTATATTTTTCTTGTGTCATATACGATAATACAACAAATTAAAATTGAATGGAATGAACAGGGTTCTTAGATTTTAAAAGGGCTGCCACACAAAGGGTTGATGGTTTAAATTGGTTTAATTTTCCTGATTATTTCTGATTAAAAACTTGTATGATATCTCATATTGAATTTGAAACTTCTGATTTTAAACTTGATTGTGGTAATGAACGTGTTTCTGAAATTATTTGTGATAAAAGGTGTTTTGAAGATGAAGGTATTATTGAAGATGAAGATGGAGATGTTCTTGAAAATAATGAATGGAATGGTAGGATGAGAAAAAAATTTAACGAACGTTAAGTTGAGGGATCAACTACGAACTTTTTTTACGTATTAACCGGATACCTGGTGTACAAGTTGCATAATGTATACAATAGAACAAATTAAATACTTGAATGCATACAATATGAGAATTGAAAGTTGAATGCATACAATGGAAATTTGATGAAAGTTCGATGCATTTTCAACTAATTTTCTCTTTGAAATTCTTTTCATTAAAAAAACTAAAAACATTAGTTTAACTATGAGTAACTAATCTGTTAGATTGTCTGCTCCATGTGAAACGAACTTAACTTAGCTACTATCTAATACTGTACTAATCGGGACTAGTTATATGTACTGTATGATATTATTTTGTAGTTAGTTTCTGTTAGTATGATTTTTCGTATAGCGGCTGTAAGGTACTAGTACAGAAAAGTAGCTGCTCAGCGTGTGGCATATACTGTTAATTGTTGTTTGCCCTCGAGAAATAATCTCAACATACCCGGGACACAGATGTTAGATCTGTGGGGTGGCCTCAATGATCTGTGGATCAATCTATAATGATCCGTCTAGCGTACTTCTGCTAAGCGGCTAATGTATGTTTAGAGTGAGAAAGAACTGTGTGAGAGAGAAAGTGTACTTCTCTCTGACTGAAGTTCAGATCAGAATGATCTGAAATGTGGTGACCCAGGGGGTCTATTTATAGGCGTAGAATGTCCAAAATTCACGGGATACACGTGTCAATCACTGAATGGTTCTGTTACGTGAAGTATCCGGAATTTCAGTGGCGTGTGCTGACGTGGCTGCGTGCCGTTCACGCACTGAGTTAAAGGGCTTATGCATAGAAGCTGCCTGCAGGGCTTACGCTTGACGCTGGGCAGACTGCTCTACGCTCGGCGACAAATGCTGAAAACTGCCAAATTTAGTTATCTCTTGTGCTCTTTAATCGAGTTCTCTATATAAAAATGATGTTTTTATGCATGTATCTCCTAGGATATACCATTAAGTCCTCCCAGTTTAATGTCTTTATTTTTGTAAAAAAATAAAGTCATTAAACTAAAAATAAAATATGCCTTTTTCCTCGAAGACACAAAACTGTTGTAGCCGTCTGATTTTCTGCTCTGACGTCATATTATCAATCATGAACTTGCTCCCAAAATCTGTTTGATTTATTTTCAACATTTAAATTGCTGTGTTCAATTGATCTGATCCATACACGTGTATCAATCTCATCCATTTATCATCCATCAGTTGAATTATAAATAAGTCGTTCCTCTTTTCTTTTTCCTCTTCTGAAAACCATTCATCTGCTTTGAAGATAACTACAATTATTCATTTTAGCAAAGCTATTAAGTACGAGGTTAGTGCAATTATTCGTTACTTGTCTTCTTCTTCTCCTTTTTATTTTTCCACTACCCTGGCCGAATCTAGCAGCACCTCATCTCAAAGAGATAACCGAGATGTGAGCACTATTCCGTCAAGTATTACTGAAGCCGAAATAGATAGCCTATATATAGATCATAGGAACCTTAGATTGCTAAACCCCATGGTTCCTTCTCCTGATGATAGGGCAAACAAACCACCTAAAAAGATGATTACACTGTATAAGCTTCAACTTACAATAGGTAACCTTCGTATTCCTCCCACCGTTTTCTTGCAAGAACTTCTATCTCATTATGGGATTGGCCTTAGTCAAATTCTCCCACTTGGTTTGCAAAAAATTATGCTTTTTGAATTATACTGTAATGCTGTTGGGAAAATTCCAAGTATAAACGTTTTTCACGAGTTGTTTAGAACTCGATTGGTGAGCAAATGCTGGTACACTTTTGATTGTAAAGCTAATAAGGCCTTTACCGAAACGAAAGAAACCTCCTTGAAAAGATGGAAAGAACCATTCTTTTTTGTTAACGAAAGAGTTATACAGGACAACTGGGCAAACATTCGAAAGTGGAGGAAAACCAAAATAGGAATAAGTAAATCAATTATTTTGTCTGATGATGAAAGAACAACTGTTGAAGAGTGGAAATCGTTGGAACTGCCACAACGTTCATATGCTGATAATGAAGCCATTTTAGCGCGTTGTGGGATGAGTGATAATTGGCGTGCTGGATTTGTACCAGTGTTGCACTGGAAAGGCTGTGGTAGGCAATTTATAAATATGCCTTATTTGCACTATGTCATTGTAGAATGCATTCTTATTGTTATACATTTAATGTGTCTGTTTTTTGCAGAAGAAGAGATGCAAGTCTTTAAAGTATTTAAGAAGGCCGATCTGGATTCTCTTACTGTTACTGAGCGGCCAAAGACTGCTGGTGAACTTGAGGCCGATAAGGTTAAAGACACTATTTTTGAAGAACAATTGAAGAGCCCTGAACGGCCTACGGAAGGCGGTAATGATGATACTGCACAACCCTCTTCATCTGATGTGGAAATTATTGAGACTAATCCAAAACCGCCTACCGCCAAGAAAACTGGGAAACGCACAAAGCGTCTATGGAAGCATGCAACTGGTAAATCTTCTCAATAAACAAAGAAAAGGAGTATGTTTTCAATATTGTCTTCTGCCCTGACATAATATGTATAATATGTGTTAATGCTTATTCTGGAAAGTTGGTTATCTACAATTCAGAACCAACTTTGTCAACAGATGGCGATGAAGCCACTGCTATTAGTGATAAGAGTGGTAAAGCTATTAATGCTGAAGATGATAATGATGAAGAAGGAGAGGATGAAGGAACAGATGAGGATAATATTGTCAAAACTCCTCCTTTCACCAATCCAATAACTTCCACAAAAATAGGTACAACACAGTCTTCATCATCTTCTCGGCCGCCTTTCATTGTTCCTCTAGCCGGCTTAAGAAGCTTTGTGGAAGATCCTGTTAACAAATCTGATAGCTTTGTTCATTTTCTGAAGGTATATTTCACCAGTTGACTCATGAAAATCCATTTGTATTGACTATATTGTTTGTGATTTCTGAATATGTAGTTTATTTTTGTAGGGAAATATGATTGCTGATCTCTCGACATCCTTATCTGCAATGACCCTTAAAAAAAGTTGTCAATCAACTGCTGCATCACTGGTGCTTCTGAATTAGCATGTTCTTCATGGTCTGAAAATGCAAGAGGCTCAATCAACTCTTGTTGATAATGCTCTCCAGAATGCCAGCAAATTGAAAAGGATGGAAGTTGAGCTAAAAGATGTTAATCTGAGATGGAAAACAGTAGTTGACTTGGCACAAAAGAAGGAAGAGGCACTCCAATCGATTGAGAAAAAATGTGTTGCTGAAAGGACTGAAAAAGAGAAGGTGATGGAGGATAAGGATGAATTATTGAAGGAAGTTGAAAAGTTGAAAAAGTTGTTTGAACAAGAAAAATGTCGTGCTGATGAAAAAACTATTGCTGCTGCTGCTTCAGAGAAGAATTTTATTGATTTAAAGAATGGAACTCCTGCTCTTGTGCAAAGGGTGTTGAGCTCTCCTCTTGTTGGTCAGACTTTTCATAGATATCTGGAGGCATCTACGGAGAGTGACCTTTCAGATGCTATGGTGGAAATTTTGAATGCTCTTCCTGTAAGACCTGACCCTTTACCAACTGCAATCTCAAAACATATCAAACCTGATGCTAATGCCAAGCTGCAAGTGGCCATCAATGAAGTGACTTCTCTGAAGATTAACTCTTTAGAATAAATATGTGCTAGGGAAGATGTGTCTGTTAAGGACATCTTGGATGTGCCTATTTGAAAAGATAACTAATCTGTAATAACAATGTGTAGCATCTTTACACTGATATTATGTATATATCCAGCCTTTTTGGTTAATGTTGGTATTTGACGTATCACTGCTATATGCGTTTAACCATTGCAAGCTCTTAAAAAGCCTAGATTTCATATATCACATCATATGAAATGAATTTTGCTTTAAACTGATTTTTGATGTTATATATGATTTGGACTGTCATCCGTTATCCGCTGTTCGTAATGCATAATTCCTCTTTATGAATCAGAGGCCTACTGCTACCTAAATGGTATTATGTATATAGGCTATTAAAATTGTATACCTGTTTGTATTTTTCATTAGTCAAAACATGTATAACCTTGTTATTGCTGTAGTGAATATATCGAACAATTTATCCGTTCTCCATTCTGTATCAGAGCATATGTTTTGTAAAGAAGTTTTTTGAGAATTTTCACACTACTTGTGAAGTAGGATATGAATGAATCATAATGCTGTTATGCTATGCTATAAAAATTGATAAATCTGTTAAAGAAATTTCTGTTTGTGAAGTTAACGATGTTCCGTTTAGCGTGTTGCGCTCAGGTGTTGTGCGGCTTACAAAATACCCTTGTATTTCAATTTTTTATGTTTTCAAGATATAAATGGATTTATGCCGTTGTGATAAACCATTATGTATGTCATGACATTATGAGATCTTTAGCTTTGCCTCGGTGCCCTCTAGCGAAGTAAACACTTTACGCTAGCCGATCCCTTGTGTCTATAATGTTGACACAAGAGCCTCTACCATCAGGGGCATAAAAATGCCTTGCCTTATGTGGGTAGGAATTAATGCTATGCTTTACATTCGTAACGCGTAACGCTGTGCTTAAGAAAAATTTAAAATTTCATTGATAATACTATCACTCATACAACATTTTTGTGTAATATCTTCGTATGGGGTGATCAAGTCCCAATCAGAAAATTACAAAAAGTGTATTGTGCGATTGTCTGAACTGAGAAAAATTAAAAACGTGATAAAGACTGCTCTGCAGGAGTTATGTTATTGTACTGTCTTCTGTTCAGCGTTCTGCGTCGCTGTTAGTGTTCCCATATTTTGGGTGGTTTGAAATACACATTCACATCATTTCTACTGAACAACTGCCTCGATGATTCTCCCCTGACAAAATTCTCTGGAGCATGATAAACGACTGATCTTTCCCTTGCCGGTTCCACATATTCAGAGTGTATCACTGCGACACCATTTGGCGTTAGGAACCGCAATTCTGCATGCGGTGTAAAAGTAATTGCTTCAAATTTGCGAAGAGTTCACCTACCGAACAATGCATTGAATCTTGATCTGCCATCAAGAACTGTAAAGTTCACAATTTCCGTTCGGACTAAAGGGTGTGTTCCCAATGTTACATCCAGCTTCACTCTACCAACTGCCTTCATTGATTCTCCCATAATGCCAGCAATTTTCACAGTCGTGTAGCGAAGCCTATCCTTCACGCTGAACGGATAATTTTTGAAACAATGCAAATATAAAATATCTGCCTCACTACCTGAGATGACCACAGGCTCTTCTGACAGACGCCAATTTAGAATGGTATGAAATATGATTGGCACATACGTCCAGGTCTCCGTCCTGCGTTCTCCGTCTGTTTCATTTTTCTCTATCTCATTCCATATAATCTTGATGTGCATTTCAGGGGTTGGATCCCTTTCATCATTCCTTTCTTCTCTTTTGTTCCTGTCACGCCGTCCACCGTGACGCATTTTTCCCTGCCAAGAAAAACGTTTGTTTGGATCATTTCTCCGATACTTTTTTCCTGGTAAAAGATGATTTAATTCTCCAGCCTTGATCTTCGCAATGATTTCTCTCATCAGTGACTTGTAATTATCAGTGTCATGCCCATATGCTTCATGGAAGGCACACCATTTGTCACTTTGTGGTCCCTGACGCTCTTCCATCGGCGGTGGGGGGTGAAAAGTTTCCTTAATAGGTTCTGTGAACAAGATTTCTTTTGGAGTTTTGGTTAATGCCATGATAATTGGATGCCTGTCTAATGGCTTTCGATGGTGATAATTGTCATTTGGATGATTATTTCCCCTCCAGCCGTTCTGCTGTTTCTGGTAATTATTGTCGTAACCACATTGCCTCTGATAATTGTCATTTCTGCTCCGTTCTCCGCCTTGCTGCCTGAAATTTCTCAGATATTTATCCACTCTTGGATATCCCATTTCTCCTGCTCGTAAATGCTTCTGAGCGATACCCAACGCCTGATGCAATGTTTTTGGAATGTCATAACGCAAAGCGTGAATTAATCGTGCAAAACGTCGCTGATCAAGACAAAATATAAATCCTGAAAAAAGCTGAGACTCTGGTATGTCTGGTATCTTCTGACATTCAATGGTATAACGTTTCATAAAATCACTCAGTGATTCATTCTGGTGCATTGTTATCTCATGTGCATCAAGATGTGACAACGTGCAGCTCCTCAAGCTTTGATATTGCATCACAAACTTTGCCCTCAAATTAAGAAAACTGGTAATGCTCCTTGGTAGCAAGCAAGCAAACCACTCCCATGCCATTTTCTGCAATACCATTGGAAACATATGGCACGCAGTTTCATCTTCCCAATGCTGCAACCTCATAACACCTTCAAACATAGTCAGAAAATCTTCTGGATCTGTTGTACCATCATAAACACCGATAGATGGAATTTCTAAATTTCTTGGTAATGGATAATCTGCAATTCGAGGGATAAAACATTGCGTTGACTCTGCCATTACTGGCTGTTTGATAGCTTCATCTCCAGTAATCAAAGCAAACAAATTATCTACAGCTGTTGCACGGATGGTTGGTTGTGCTAATTTTTGCTTAAATCGTGATGGCGCTGTTTTAGTCAAAATTCCATCCAGTAACTTGCTTGCCATTTCTTCAGTCATAAAGAACTGTTCACCTTCTTCTTCAAAATTCCAATCATCATCCAGAAAACCTTCATCACTGTGTTGCTTCTCAGTGTCGTCAACTAAAACATTCAACTGATTGAATAGCTTAAACAATTGTGATTTGAAAATTGATTTTCCTTTTCTGTTGTGCTTAACATTGACATCAGATGTCTTTTTGAAAGAAACATTATGTGTTCCTCGCCTAGCTTTCCACATTCCGGCACTAGAACCTCCTATCAGTGATTTTCTCAATCGTGGTATGGTTTCATGAACTTGATCATCTGCTGTGTCAGTGTGCAAATGATCTTCTTCTTCAACTGAAGTCTCTTCAAGAGTTAGCTGATCGACTGGTATATTTTCACTGAGGTTTTCATCGACTGGTTCAAGTGTTGTTTTTGATGAGGTTGTTTCGGTTGTCTTTGCGTTCTTGGTGTTTTTGGTGGTCTTTGAGATGGATGGCGCCATCTGTTAGTACGATTTTTCGTATAGCGGTTGTAAGGTACTAGTACAGAAAAGTAGCTGCTCAGCGTGTGGCGTATACTGTTGATTGTTGTTTGCCCTCGAGAAATAATCTCTGCAGACCCGGGACACAGATGTAAGATCTGTGGGGTGGCCTCAATCAATCTGTAATGATCCGTCTAGCGTACTTCTGCTAAGCGGCTAATGTATGTTTAGAGTGAGAAAGAACCGTGTGAGAGAGAAAGTGTACTTCTCTCTGACTGAAGTTCAGATCAGAATGATCTGAAATGTGGTGACCCAGGGGGTCTATTTATAGGCGTAGAATGTCCGAAATTCACGCGATACACGTGTCAATCACAGAATGATTCTGTTACGTAAAGTATCCGGAATGTCGCTGGCGTGTACTGACGTGGTTGCGTGCCGTTCACGCGCTGAGTTAAAGGGCTTATGCATAGAAGCTGCCTGCAGGGCTTACGCTTGACGCTGGGCGGCCTGCTCTACGCTGGGCGGCAAATGCTGAAAACTGCCAAATTTAGTTATCTCTTGTGCTCTTTGATCGAGTTCTCTGTATAAAAATGATGTTTTTATGCGTGTATCTCCTAGGATACACCATTAGTTTTGTTTACAAATTGAATGGTTGTATTTCACACATCATACTTCTTCCATCTCATATCTATTGTCTAATATTCTATTTTGAGATGTACCAAATTAATTTTCTACTTTCATAAGTAAATAAGAATAAAGAGAGTAAGTTTTTATATACCTTTAAGAATGTATAGAAGATAAAACGACAAATAAAAAATAACGGGTAAAACTAAAAAGTATACACAAAATTAGTGTAATAAGGATATTCCTTAACATGTATATTTTTTTGTTGGAGACAATAAATTTGAGACGAATATAGTATCTATCAAGATTTAGTTTTATATTATAAAAAATCCATACCTTAATTATATTCCATTCTAACCAAATACATGTCATATTTTCGGTTTTCTTTAATTACATTTCTTTGAATATGATAACAAGTTCTTTAAATTTTAATATTAGTGACATATTTTATTGCATCAAAAATAAATTTAAGTCCCAAACCGGCAGTGGCCAAAGATTGTGTAACTCAAAGGGGGTATTCGCCAAGGTTGCAAAAGACGCGAGACGGGGTCGAGACGGTCGGGTCCTAAAAGGGTCGAGACGGTCGAGACGGGGTCGAGACGGAGGTCTAGACGGATGTTGACTAACGTTGACTTTTAAATAAAAATGTTATATATTATATATATAGTGTACATTACATTATTTCAAACATAAGCATTTCACACATGTTTAAATACTTCAACATTTCAAACATAAAAAAAGAAACCCTAAGTAATAGCACAACGTTTAATTTTTTTTTTTATAAAAAAAAAACTTGAAAAAAATCAGAAAAACCCGTTTTTTCCCGTCTCGGACCGTGTTTGACCGTCTTTTGACCTTTTTTGGCCGATTTCCGTTTTTTCAAACGTTTTATGTATAAACGGGACGGGGCACTCCAAAATCCGTCTACACCCCCGTCTACACCCCCGTTTTTTCCGTTTTTTACAACACTGGTATTCGCCCACCCGAATTTAACGGGAAAACAAAGTTTACACCAAAAAAAAAAAATTAACCAAAAAATAAGATTTTTTGTAGTGTTTACATATGCTGACAATGCAAAATTTATTAAATTTCTACATTCGTCTCATCTGTATCCGGGTTTAAGTTGTGCCACTGCAAACGGGTTTAAATGACAATTATATTGCTCTAACGGTAGGTATCAATAGTTTAGGGGAATAAGTAGCATGTGAGCAAAAAATAAAGGTTGAACATGTAAAAACCTGAAGCTGAGGGGGGCTGCATGTCATTTTTTGATGTTTTGTTGGAGCCTGCACCTACTGACCTACTTTTGTCCAATTTGGTTAATCTAATCTACTCCTAATTGCTTTAGTTTTAGTACGTATACTTTAGTTTTAGTTATTAGTAGTAAAATGACCCGTGAAATTACGGGTTAGTTTAAACGAAACAATTAAATGATATATTTTAGGTATTAAGTGAATGTAAATGCTAAAGTCATTTATTTAAATGACCCGTTTGACTAAGAAACTTGTCGTTATTTTTACAAATATATAGATACATATATTTTCGCATACATATGTAACGTAATTAATTTCGTAAAAAGAATCCATATTTGAATATTAATATTATAATAGTTATAATTATAGTTGTTATATTAAAATTAATAATAATAATAAAGTTCGCTCAAAGTTGAGTATTTATATTTTTAATAATAATAATAATAATAATAATAATAATAATAATAATAATAATAATTAGTAATAATAAACACATTTTAATTTTTTTATAAAAAATTAAAATTACAATTTAGGAGGGATTAGTATTTCCTTTTATAAAAGATTTTATATTATTTTTTAATTAAATTAGTATATAATTATGACATCACCATTATAAAGATTAAAAGGTAATTAGCTTAACGATGACATCATCATTTTAGAGCTTTATATGACTATATAGATTAGTAGTATTGAACTTTTTTAATATTCTTAATATTAATATTAATTTTATTTATTTATATTATTTACATTACATAGTAATTATGAAATACGTAGTAATCATTATCTTATTATATAAAATAATTCAATAAACTTTTTCTATATTATATTCTCATTATTGTGTAATTATTATTTAATGATAACCTATAAAATGGTAGCTTTTGGTTCAAAGAATATTGATTATGGTCTAAATACATAAAGTCTAAAAATTATTCCATCCATGTCAAATTAATACTACACTACATATAATAATATTAATATTAATGTTAATGATATTCTTTAAAATATGTGTTGTTTTGTCTACTTTTAAATTATAAGAAGGGGGTAATTTTCTTAACGTAGACGGTATTAAAATTTTAAAATTAGAAAGATTGTTAAGATGTTAATTATTTAATTTTATAATATTTTTTTCTACGTATTTACGAAATTACTAAACAGTATGTCTCATAAAGTAAAAAAATAATATATCTTTAATAGTTACTTTATTTAGAACTCATCACTTACATGAATTGCTCAGGAGAGCTACATTTTCGATTTTGTCCACACAACCGTAAGTAAACAAATGTATATGCAAGTAGAACAAAGATGACAATGTGGCATTTTGACCCACTTACATATTACCTCTTACACATTAAATAAAACATTGCGGATTATGAATCTAATTATTTCAATCGATAACTTTATCCTTGCATTTCTTTGCGCCACTCAAAACTTTTTACTTGAATTTCACTTAAGGCAACCGGTACATTACAACTCTTATTTGAAAAAACTTTTTGATTTCAGTTCTTCCGAATTAGATAGCTACATGACAATAATACCGCTTGTCAAATGTTCTTGCCCACCATCGAACTCGAATGTCCCGTGTTTAGAAATATATCACCTACGTTACCAAAAGTACTACCACCGCGACCCCACCAATCAAATACTTTGTTCCACACATCCAAAGCATGTTTGCACAAAATAAGGGAGTGATCGATCGACCGACTCGATATCGTCATCACAAAGTGGACAACGAACCGACTGCAAGTCAATCCCTCTTATAATTTGTCCAATTCTACCAAAACGGGAAGTCGTTTTCTTCTTGCGCGCCATACAAATACTTCAATCTTTTTTGGAACCAAAGCATTACGAAAGGTCTCACAATTTGCATTACTTTGAGGTATTACTTTCGCATTGATCATATACGTTAATGATTTTGTTGTAAATTTCCCGTTACAACCCGCCTTCCATCTCCATGAATCTTATTTTTTGGATTAATAGCCACACTTGCAAGTAACTCATTAAGCCTTTGTAACTCGCCAATTGCACACCCGGAAGGAGCTCTTACCATGACCAATTACCCGCACATTTTGACCCGTCCCATGTAATCCTATCTTTAACCGAAAACCGCCAAATCATCTTCAAGTCTTGACAATCTTATGAATTTATTTTTAACTGCATCTTCACCAAGCCAATAATCATTCCAAAATGATGTTTAAGCTCCATGACCTATATCTTTGACAAAAAGTTTCCTAAAAGGAATATCAGTCTTCTCAATATCAATCCCCGTTTTGATGATGCCACTGCATAATGATTTAAAAGAATCAAAATGTGATGTATCATCAAGAGAAAGCTCACCCGAAGGTCCATAAATACTCGAAATGACTTTAACCTACAATGAGGTGGTTTCAGTTTTAAACCCCCACCAATATTTGCCAATCAAAGCCATATTTTTACTTTTAAGAGAATCCAAATTTAGCCCGCCCTCAACGATCTTTAATAGTTACTTGCCGAGGGAAAACACTAGGAAAAATGAATTTTAAATTAGTACCTAAATTTTACGGAGTAGAACTTAAATTAGTAACTAAATTCATCTTTACTTTATATGTATAGAATTCATTCAAAAAATTTATATCGGTATTTTAGGTATTTCATGTTTTCATATTAACTAGTTTACGAACCCTCGCTTCGCGTCGGGGGTTCGGTTTTCAATGTATTTTATTGCGTTTAGTTTGTAAAATTATTTCGTAGCTAACGATGATGTCGTTGAAGCGCAACTCGAGTCAAACTAAAAGGTATAATCTGTGAAAGATTTAAATGTTATTTTAAATTTACAATATATGTACATCTTCCCGTTTCGCTATGGAGTTGTCGATTTTTTAAAAATTTGACGCAAAATCAACGTGTATGAAAAGTACCTCAAATATTTAGCGTTTTTTAAAAAGCGTCCGTTTTGCGTATAGTTAGTGACATTGTGTTCCTAAAATTATTTCGAGTTTAACGATGGTGTCGGAAAAATTTAATTCATTGCGAGCGAGAAGATATGACCCGTTGAATATTTGGGTGGAGTTTAGTTAAGATTTTTTATGAAAATAGTTATTTGAAAATAGTTAGAACAAAGTTTGGGTTTTTTTTTTTTTTTGGAAAAGGGTGAAAAAGGTGAAAACACAAAAAAAAAAAAAGTGAAAGAAAGAAAGTGTCCCTGGTTATTATTCACGGTTTTTTGTGTATTAGATAGTATATAAATAAATATAAATTCATATTCATATTCATATTCATATTCATATTCATGTTAATGATGATATGACAAATGAATTTCTCAGTGCACATACTCTTAATCATATAATTATAATTATAATTATAATTAATCATTATTTATATTATATTATATTACTGAATACATATAACATAATTTTTGTTACGTGTGCAATAATGGATAAAGCTGTTATAATTCAGTAGGCTTATAACTACCTTTAATGGTTATAAGAACAAAGAGAGAAAAAGAGAGAAGAAGGAGAGAAGAAATATTGATATTGATATTTCAAGAGAAATGGTGCACCTTAAATGGTTACCATACATGTCTATTTATAGTATAAAATATTACTATGCAAGAAATATAATAATAATAAAATTAACATCCAATCTAGATATTTTATAACACAATCTAGATATTTTATAACACTCCCCCTTGGATGACAATTTTATTAGAGAATAACTAGTACTGCCTCGTTAAAAACCTTGCTAAAGAAAACCCATTGGGATAAAACTTTAGCTAAGGGAAAAAGAGTGCAGTATAGAGTTGACTCCCCCTCAAGTAGGCAACGCCTGAGTTGTTACATCTTCTGAACATGCCTCATGCCAATATTTTGAACGTGTGTACTGAAAATAGCAGTTGGCAGTGCTTTGGTATAAAGATCAGCAGAGTTGTTGATTGAACGTATCTCATTTTAATCTGGTTGTCTTTTACGAGATCTTGAGTATATGAGAAGAATCTGAGGTTTTCATCTGAAACTGTATCATCTAAATCTTTTATGTACAAGTTTAGCCCTTGTGATTTGTCTACAGTCTCCTTCATGGTTTGCTCAAACCCTTGTTTCAATTCCTATTCCCTTGTAGTCTTTTCTGAGCCTTACTAATATACCATTCTTTTCCATCAAACTTATGACCGTTAAGACCGTCTATGGCTTTGGCGCCTCGTCAGTATTTATATTTTGTTCAGTCACTTTTGATACTCTTCTTTCATTTGTATTATGCAAGCTGCATTATCTTCATATATAGTTGTTGGTGAAGATAGTTGTTAGTCTTTTATAGCGTTCTAGTTCACAAGAATCAATAATGATTTGTGTCATTGATCTCAACCAAACACATTTTCGAGTAGTTTCATATAATGCAATCACTTCGTCATGATTTGATGATGTTGCAACAAGTGTTTGTTTTAAGAACGCCATGATTTTGTGGTACCTCCATTTAGGAATACATATCGAGTTTGAGATTTATCTTTATGAGGATTTGATGAATGACCTGTATATACATAATCAACAAAATCTTGTTTTGAAACGTTAGAATAAAATAATTTTAAATCAGCAGTTTCTCAAGGGTATCAAAATATGTGTTTGATCCCGCTCCATTGTCATTTGAGCTGAATCTTGCCAACAAATTAACTGCAAGAGAAATGTCAGGTCTTGTACAATCTATAAGATACATAAGAACCTCAATTGCACTAAAATATGGAACTTCCGATCTGTTAAGATTTTCATGATCTTCGCAGGGATGAAATAGATCAGTGTCAATATTGAGTGATCTAACAACAATGAGTTTGTCTTTAAAAAAAAATGTTTTAAAATCTTTTCGGTATAAGTTGTTTGATGTACA
The DNA here is from genome assembly GCF_046630445.1 of Rutidosis leptorrhynchoides. NCBI lineage: Eukaryota > Viridiplantae > Streptophyta > Magnoliopsida > Asterales > Asteraceae > Rutidosis > Rutidosis leptorrhynchoides. The sequence goes on along the minus strand of NC_092337.1, from coordinate 443,064,267 downwards.
AGTAAACCATTAGGCATATGCTCAATTTGCAATCCAAGGTAATACTTGGTTTTTTCAAGATCTTTCATTTCAAAATAATTCTTTAGAAGTTGAATGATTTCATAGATCTCTTTATTTGTTCATATGATGTTAAGAACATTGACATAAACAACTACGATCTCATATCCGAACATTGTTTTTATAAAACATACGTGCAAAATAAGTTTATATTTATACCCTTTTTTTTATCAAGTAGTCATCTAATCGGTTATACCACATACGTCCCGTTTGTATAAACCCACTTAGAAATCTTTGTGATTTAATGGAATATATTCCCTTGGGTTTTACATTAGATGCTTATGATACCTTAACCCTTTAGGTATATTCATATATATCACTATTAAGTGATCCATACAGATAAGTAGTAACAACATTCATGAGATGCATTTAAATAACTACCAGGTTGATTAAGTATCTAATAAGTAATTGTATCCATTACAGGAGGATAATTTTTCCTCCTAATTCATTTCTGGTCTTTGTGGGAAATATTGAGTTACAAGTCTAGTTTTGCCTTGTAACTTCATTTGCACATTTTTTTTCGGATAAAAATTCATTTGTATCCCATACGTTTCACATCTTTAAAAGTGATAACGATTGATCCGAAAACTTTTCTTTTATCGAGCGATTCTAATTCAGCTCTTATTGCTCCTTTCCATTGAGCTCAATCATGTCTATTTTGTATATTCAATGACAGATTTTAGTTCCAGATCATCATCTTTATTCATGATGTCATTGTAACATTATATGAAAATATCTCATAGAGATTTTAGTTTCATTTCGGTTCCATAATATTGCATAATTTATCGCAATTTTAGTATTTACATTTATTAATATCCTCTGCAGAAGGAATATTGATTTGTGGTTCTTCTTGAACACTTTCTCTTACCTCATTATCAGCTGATTTTCTTTTTCGAGGATTTTTATCTTCGGAACCAATTGATCTTCCACGTTTGATGCGTGGCAAAGACTCAACAGTGACATTATTGCCAGCTTTTGGAATTTCAGTTCGAGCTGAAGCATTTATCGCTGGTATATATGATTTAGTCATCTTTTTTTTTATATCTGTAAATGCATAAAGTAATTAATTTGCAAGTTCTTGCATATGCATTATTTTTTGAACTTTCGTTTCACATTCTTTTGTGCGAGTTCAATATACCTTAATTGATGTTCACATCATGAAGCATCATTTTATTATATTTTTTTTTACTTCACCCCCCTAATCTAGGGAACAATGTTTTATTAAAATGACAATCAGCAAAACGTGCTGTAAAAATATCACCCATCATGGGTTCAGTATATCTTATGATTGAAGATGTTTTATATTCAAAATATATTACCATCTTTCTTTAAAAAAATATTTTATTGTGTTGTGGTGATACAATTGGAACATACACTGCACAACCAATGTTCTACGGTAGAAAATATTTGGCTCTTGGCCAAAATCAAGTAGTAAGTGAAAATATTTATGACTTCCAAATGGTATAAGCAGTAAAGAAGGTAAAATACCTTATATGAATAGAACTTGTGGTGCTGCAATGTTCCATTTTTATTTTTATTGAAAATATACTAAAGTAAGCTTTATTGTTACTGCGATTACTGCTTATAGTAACATGCTACAAAAATCTAACTGTAAGATACATTCATTTTCTAACCAATCATCATAAGTTCATAACTATATACATTTTGATTTCAGTATCATATACTATGATTCATATTATGTAAATCAGTAGTATCGTGCTATTTTAAGCCATCATCCTTTATAAAAAAAAAACTGATTTGCGGTCAAAAAGGACATAACCTAAATCGTGTATACAGATGTGGTAAGACTCCATGGGTGTAACACTGCAGGTTGTAAATTATCATTAACAGAATACACATCATATAACGATTTGAAAAATGGATCTACACTTCAGGTATTTTCAAGGACACCGATGAAAAATTAACCACAACTATCACCACTGTATTTAAGCCCGAAAGTTAAAACGCTCAAATATTTGACTTTGACTCTCCTTGGTCAAATCTCATTTGAAGTTTTGCTTTAGTATTGGGGAATGGAAACAGGTGATGAGGCAAGGATTCGAAGTTTATGCATCATAGAGATCTTTTTGTTGAATTGAAAGTTAGGCAAAGAAACAGTATGAGTCTTGTCTTATTTTTACTAGTTATGATAGATATTATTATTCTGTGTTAATTTTTGTGGTTATGGTTATAATTTTTGTTTCAAAGTTTAACAGTATGAGTCTTGTCTTATTTTTACTAGTTATGATAGATAAATAGTAAAATAAATATAAAATCTAAACGAAGTTCAACTCTAACTATGTAACATTATCCAAATATTTCATTTCTACTCGAATCAATCATGATGATTTTCTAATTGTTCAAATCTTTTTTGTCTACAAGTCCTAAATAATTGGTCTTCCTTTTTTCTCTAGTGATTGTCACCGACAACCATTCAACATAAAACTTTACACGATGCTATGTAGTCTAAATACCTTTCAATTACTAATTTTTTTATTTTGCCAGGCCTTCCTTTCAGTAAGCACATTATCAGTTAGTATAGAATTAAGTTGAGTTTGTTCATTCACATAGTTAACCAACTTATTATCTCTAAACCCATTACTATTTCCAGGTCACCACAGAATATCAAAGTAGGAATATTTTTTATTTTATCTTATTTTATTATAATCTCCTTTTTTGGGAGGAGGTATCAGTTTGTATGATACTGTGATACTCAATGACATATTTAGTGAAGAGACATTAAAAGCGAAACCAATAAAATATTTGCTCAAAACCTTACTTATTTTTTCTATTTTTGAAAGACAATTACACCGAGCAATCTTTCTCATTCTTTGAAACAATCTTCGTCTCATTTCTAAGATTTGAACATTATCTTCAAGGTTAGAAGGTTTGGCTCTGTACCGCCAAATCAGAGTCCCTTTTATTAGACAAGTTAGTGTCCCTTTTATTATTAGACAATTAGGCATTAGAAAATAGTTTTACATTACTATGCTTTGTTTGTGTACCCTTTTTATTTGGTTTGTTTATAAGTATATATGCAGTGTTTCTTTTCTTTATACTTCTCTTTCATCTTAATTAACACATATAATCTCTCATCATAAAATAAATAGTGTGAATTCTTTTAAGAAAATGGATTATGTAAATCAAATTTGTTTAGATATTGAACCAAATACCTATTGGAGTATGATACTAATTCAAAGCGAGCGGAAGCATTTTTTTAAAACTTTATAAAATCATACTCTTTCACGGATCATTGTACAAAACTTTAGTAAACAAAACAAATTAACGAAATCGAACGAGAGAAGATTAGAATACAACCTTTGTAGCCTTTTGAAAATCGAATTTGAAAACTCAAAGAAGAGTTCCTCTAAACGGTAGACACCCAAAGTTCCAACCTTGCTTCGATCTATACCTTCTACTTAACGGATCTTTTCTTCTTCCTTATTTCCACCAAAACCGAACCCAATTATAGATTTCAAGTATTTTGGTTACTTGAAAATGAGAAAGAAAAATAGCATTTTGTGTATGTGTGTTTTGTATCTCTTTTTTTTAACTTTTAAGATTTACTTTTAATAAAAATACAAACTACTTTTTTTATTTTAACTTTTAAGATTAACTTTTAATAAAAATACAAACTACTTTTTGTATTTTAACCTTTAAGATTTACTTTTAATAAAAGTACAAACTACTTTTTCTTATTTTAACTTTTAAGATTTACTTTTAATAAAAATACAAACTACTTTTTGTATTTTAACTTTTAAGATTATAAATTTAAGAATAAACATTAGTATGCATGAAATAAATAATGATTAATTGCATAAGTAATCATAAATGTTAGATAACATATAAAGACCCCATCGTATTCGTATTGATCGGAATTAATCTCGACCCATGGTACCGTGTTGTCAAATGACGTGTTGCGTACATAAAGTACCGTGTTGTCAAATGACGTGTTGCGTACAATCATGAGGTCTTATTAACATAAATATAAATGTTAGTGAAGTTAATAAGAGTTAGATTACAGAAAATATAATTCAGGTGGTATAACCGACCATATATAACTTAAATAACATAAATATAAATGTTAGTGAAGTTAGTAAAAGTTAGATTACAGAAATATAATTCAGGTGGTATAACCGACCATATATAACTTAAATAACATAAATATAAATGTTAGTGAAGTTAGTAAAAGTTAGATTACAGAAATATAATTCAGGTGGTATAACCGACCATATATAACTTAAATAACATAAATATAAATGTTAGTAGTCCAAAATTTGATATATTCGAGTCTGAAAATTATTAATAATTTCATACCTTGATTAGTGATTCGTGATCGTTTGAGATATCTTTTAATTACACTAAGCTTTTCGTGCTGATAACGTGTTATAATTCAGTAGGCTTATAACTACCTTTAATGGTTATAAGAACAAAGAGAGAAAAAGAGAGAAGAAGGAGAGAAGAAATATTGATATTGATATTTCAAGAGAAATGGTGCACCTTAAATGGTTACCACATGTCTATTTATAGTATAAAATATTACTATGCAAGAAATATAATAATAATAAAATTAACATCCAATCTAGATATTTTATAACACAATCTAGATATTTTATAACAAAACCTTAAATTCATCATTGAATAAAGACCAAATTACGCAAACAGTCCCTATGGTTTACATAGATTATGCGGACGGTTCCTAAACTATTTTTCTTTTGTGCGCAGTTCGCGAGATTTTTACATTTTGCGTGTACAATCTTTACCCTCACGATCGTTAAAGCTCCGTCAAGTTCCAGATCATGAGACGCATGTGAGGGTATTTCGATCTTGTTTTCATCCCTATTTTTATCCACTCAACATTTTTCTTTTATTCATCAATAAAAAATAAAACTTGTAGGATCGGCAATTCCACTTAATACCATCATCATCATCTCCACGTTATGGTTTATGTTTATCTTAGTTAGATGAAGATAAAACAGACCTCCTTAGATAAGGGAAACAAAATTAAAAAATACCCTCATGTGCCAGACATGCCAGAGATTTTAACAGAATTATTTCACGAAATTGTGTAACGAGGATTGTCAAAGAAAATTGTGTAACGAGGACTGTCAATGCAAGAAAGATATTTTAGGGAATGTGTGTGTTTGTGCAAACTACATGAACTGTTCACGTAATTTTGTCTTGTATAAATTGTCTAAGAGTACTAAAAATGTTTTGAAACACTACTTTCATCCTTATTATATATACTCCGCATCAAGTATATTTTGAAAATTTGTATTAAAGCTAGGCGCCCAGCCTAACAAATATATAAAAACATTAAATTAAATTGTAGTTATCATATACACTGTTACATTATAATTAAGAATTGAGATTTGAGACACTAGACATCATTGTTTACAACTATCAATATACGTACTCCGCATAAACATTTAGGAATCAATTTAAACACAACTAATAATAATGGGTAGTGATATTTTCATTCACAAAATTAATAGATCTACTCATATCATACACTAGATACTTGTATTTTACATACATGATAAGCATGATCATGAGTGGATTTATCAATTCTATAAGTGAAAATATCACCACCTAATAATAATATCTTAAAACACTAACTCGAATATTGAATTTCTAGTATAGTAGTATACTACTGAAATGTCCCGTAGAATTACGGGTTTGTTTAAATTAAACAGTTTAGTGATGTGTTTTATGTATTAAGTGAATGTAATTGCTAAAGTCATTTAGTTTAATAACCCTTGGAACCATGAATTCCGACTTAGAAACTTCTCGTTGTTTTTACAAACATATTGATGTATTTAACTTGGTTAGAATAAATGAACTACATTTATTCTCCCACCACTCTCTTTCAATTTTTATCATAATTAATATTTTCCTTGTGATAAAAGCCTACATTACAATTTTATTGAGACATGTAGTATTTCACATACATATGTAACGTAATTAATCCGGTAAACGAAACTCATATTTGAATAATTAATAATAATAATAATATAATAATAAAAATTATAATTATGAATAACAACAATAAAATTTGCTTAAAAATTGAATATTTATATTTTTAATAATAATTATTAGTAATAACATAAGCCTATTGAAAACTTTTCATAAATTAAAATACAATTATTATACGAAGGTTATGCTTCGAAGTTTGTAGATATTTTCATTGGGTGTTTAGTAAAAGATTGTACAATTTATTTTAAAGTTTATACATATGGTCATAGATGTGTTTTATCATAAAGTTGTACATGATGCTTCAAATATTGTACATATGATCATGTGGGTGCTTTACCACAAGGTTGTACATAATGTTTCAAATATTGTACATATGATCATGAGAGTGTTTTATTATAGGGGTGATAATATTTCCAAACACTTTTTTGATGAATCCACTAACTTTTTATTTTCATTACCTAAAATACCCTTTTATTTAATCTATGACCTCCTCACAATGTATTACACATTCAAGGCTATATTAGGAAGTTAAGTAAAAGAATTGTGGATCTATCAAAATGATATTTGAAAATATCACTTCCCTTAAGGTTGTACATAATGTTTCACATATTATACAATTAACATGTTAATATTTTTATTAAATATAATTAAACATATTAATAACAACATCATGGGAGTTTATAATTTTTATCTTTATTTTTAATTTTTTTAAACTTAAGTAATCCTTATTTATAATACTATCATTTTAAAAATTTATTAGATACTACAGATACTTTTTTGAAGATTGTAAAAAATTATGGTGACAAACATATAGCAAAGTAGTAAAAGTAAATTAGTAGTGAAATACAACTATTAATTTAATTAGACTACATATTAGTGCTTAAATTAGAGTTATGCATAAGCCCGAGCTTTAGTATCAACTAGCTTACGAACCCTCGCTTCGCGGCGGGGGTTTGCTTCGCGGCGAGAGTTCGGTTTTCAATTTATTTTATTGCGTTAGTTTGTAAAATTATTTCGTGACTAACGATGATGTCGTTGAAGCCCAACTCGAGTCGAACTAAAAGGTATAATCCGTGAAAGATTTAAATGTTATTTTAAATTAACAATATATGTGCATCTCCGTATTTCGCTATAGAATTGTCGACTTTTAAAAATTTAACGCAAAATCAACGTGTATGAAAAGTACCTCAAATATTTAGCGTTTTTTAAAAAGCGTTCGTTTTGCGTATAGTTAATGACATTGTGTTCCTAAAATTATTTCGAGTTTAACGATGGTGCCGGAAAAATTTAACTCGTTGCGAGCGAGAAGATACGACCCGTTAAATATTTGGGTGGAGTTTATTTAAGATTTTTTATGAAAATAGGTGTTTGACACTTTACCCACCTGTGTGTGGGGGGGGGGGGCGATTTTAATTTTTGGAAATAGTGTGAGGTTTTTTTTTTGGAAAATTTTAAAAAGGTGGGAAAAGAGAGGGAAAAAAAGTGAAAGGACGAAAATGCCCCTAGTACTATTCATAAGTTTTGTCTACTAGTTAATATATGATAATATATGAATACAATAGTCTCACGGGGATTTCATTCTTTAATATGCTATGAGCGCGATCCTGATATCGAGACTTGATCGATTGTCACGTGCCGCTACTTCTCTACTACTCTGTCAAATTACTGTATTTCATGTACCCACGTCTGCTGCAAGATCCCTAAAAAACCAATCGCGGACGTTCATAAACAACCATCACCATATTACCAATTTAACTAGCCTTAGAGGTTGTTTTGATTTTTTTCATTAATCTTCATGATCTGTTTCTTCTTTCCCGAGAACCAAGGGAGTCATAAGCCAAATCCAAAACTTGCACGTGTGGGATGACTGAGTATTAACCCATGATCATGATTTCATCCAGCATTAGAACCTAGGGTGTCTAATTATGTAAGGTACTCTTCTCACCTCCTGGGCAGGAAAGTTGACTCCTGGGTCTGGAACCAGGGGGGTTGCTCCATAAATGAATTAACAAATATGAAGCTCTCCAATCACTCGGCCAAACACGTCTTTTGTTACAATAAGGAAGGAAAATATATTTATCTACTAAAAAGCGTTGTTTTATAAATCAATTGGAATCAATTTGGCATTTACTGTTCACTAGTTTTTTTAACAGCACTTAGGGATCATTCAAGGGGGGGCTAAACAATCCACGTATTCATCTCCCGCAGTTGCATAAGCTGCCCCCAACTGCGACTCAGGAGGAAACCTAGCCCATTTCGAGGGCACGGGCGATAAAATCCGCTCCCCCACTGCCCCCGCAACGCAATGTGCGGAAGGAACCATTGGGTGGAATTAAAGGGTTAAGGGGAAACCTTGTAGGCAATGTTGCATTCCACGGGAGTCGAACTTCTAACATCTCTTTAAGAGAGGCAGGTCACTACCACATGAGCTACAACACAAGGTTTGTTCATTAGTTATCTAAATATTCAATTAGAAAACTAATGAAGAAACTTTGTGTTGTAGCTCATGTGATAGTGATATGTCTTATACTTAGAGATATATTTATTTGTTGTTTTTCACTAACTACCGATTACCTTCTGATCTATGCAAATTAAAAATAAACAACAATTTAGTTAACGGTGTAGCATCGTTATAAAAACCTTTATATATATATATATATATATATATATATATATATATATATATATATATATATATATATATATATATATATTGATGTGTGCGAGGTGTACGTGAAATACTATTATATTTTATTACAAAATACTATTAAATACGATACAATTTTACACAAGTTATTTATTTAAATATAGAATGGATATACCTAAACCTTGCTACAACACTTATAGGCAGTGTACCTAATCCTAGAGTAGTGTAGTTTTAGTAAGTCCGGTTCGTTCCACAGGGAGCTAGCTGAGTTTAACACTATATTTTTAAAAAAATTATATTTGTATATCTTTATATATGTATATATATATATATATATATATATATATATATATATATATATATATATATATATATATATATATGTATATATATATATATATATATATATATATATATATATGTATGTATATATTAGTAGTATTATTATTAAAAAGGGGGGATTTTACCGTTTAATGACCGGTTTGTCGATTTTAAAACTTAAGTCACAATTAAAACCTAATGCAAAATATTAAATATAACTTAATTTAAAGCGTAAAGTAAATGACGATAATTAAAAGTACGATAATTTAAAGTACGATAAAATGACGATAAATAAAATGACGGTAAATAAAAGTACGATGAGATATAAATTAAGAGAATTATGCTTATTTAAACTTCCGTAATCGTGATGGTTGACGTGTTGATTTTAATTTATTACCATGGGTTAATTGTCCTTTCTCCTGGATTATTTGATAAGTCCATCTGGTTTTTTCCATAATAGTCCATCGGTCATAATTATAAAGTGCGAGAGTCTTCGCCAAATTAACCTTATACCCGAAGTCAAATATTCCAACAAATTGGAAATTTAAACTGTAACAAGGTCTTAATAATACTTTGTTTAATGATTACACCAGGTTATCGACTGCGTGTAATCTAAGGTCTTAATACTTTATTAACAATTACACCAATTACCCTTGAATGTAATCCACCCCTGTTTTAATGAGTCCATTGACTATCAATCCATCCTCGTGTCCGGTAAAATGAATAATTATTAGTATTTATAAATAACCCACCCACCGTACCCAGTCAAGCGTATGTGGTTATATATAAATATGTCAAATTATAAATCTCTATATAAAATTAACGAGATATCATTTAGTTAATATAAAGCCCATTAATAGCCCATAGTCCAATTTTCACAAGTGTCGGTCTTTTGTCCAAACCCCAATTATGGTACAAAGCTCAATAACGCAATCTTAATATTTAGTCCAACATCACGATTACTTCAGCTTAAATAAGCATAATAATAACTTAGCTACGAGACATTAATTTAAAAATATTGAACATAACTTACAATGAGTATTAATCGCGTAGTGTTACACGAACAGAGTTTCGACTTACAAAACCTTAAAACATTCGCTATAATAACCTTATTATTATTATTAAACTTAAATTATAATTATAATTAAAATTATATATATATATATTACAGAAAAGGGATGATGAGTTCGGCAGAATGCGCAGCCTTTTATAGGACAATTTGATCCTGTGCTGCTCCACAATCGCGATATTTTTGTGCCTCACAGCTCCGCAGTCGCGGAGCTTTGGATTCCAGCTCACCAAAATGAATTAAACGTGGGCTGCTGATAAATATAATATATAATATTATATATAATTAATTATATATTATATTATATTCTTGTGCATAGTTGACTTGTACTTTCAGGTCCGTTGAGTCGTACGTTGATAGTTGGTTCATGTCTTGGTTCCGGATTTTCGAACGCCTTTTCGTACGCTTAGATATCTTGTACTTTGTGTTTCGCGACTTGTACTTTTGTAATTTTTAGACGTTTCTTATTAATAATTTGAACTACTTGGATTATATCTTGTACATTTGAGTTTTTTTGGTCATTTGCGTCTTCAAATCGTCGAATCTGTCTTTTATCTTCACCTTTTATTATTTAAACGAATATTACTTGGAATTAGAACAATTGTAACTAAAATCTTGTCTTTCTCGAAGGATAATGCTATGAAATATATGTTCGTTTTTAGCATTATCAAATATTCCCACACTTGAGCGTTGCTTGTCCTCAAGCAATATAGAACTTGAATATAACTTTACTAGAATCACTTCTTTATTCTTCATACTTTGTACTTCAGTGATTTAATACGGCGGTATGAACAATGATAGTAACGATGTGGTTTACAGTCCCACATGACTATAAAAATTTAGATCCTTTAAGAAATTAGATCTTTGTGAAAACATTTGATCTTTTGAAAATTCAATCTAGCTTTCACCCTAGATAAGTTTTCTGATTTGACCCACCATCGGTGTTGCAAAATATATTTGTGGATCAATATTTTGGCTAAAACTTTTAGGTTCGTGTAATCCACTGCTATCCCTGTATCGGAAAGCACACATCCAATTTACTTGTTCCGTATATTACCTTTCGGTAAACTACCGTCCGGTTGTAAAGGAAAGCGATGAACAAGAAACTGTTAAGGCAATGTCTAATGACATGCAGTTATTCATGGTCCACAACGTGTCGGATGCAATAACTATCCTTTGTAGGAGAAATAGCAAAGATCACCCTATAATTTTTCGATCTGGCACAAGGTCCTGGTCAAAATAACCACCGTTCTTACGGTTGACACCCGATTTGGTTCAGGTGACCTAATGAATTTCGGTGAATTCTCAGGATTTTACGTTCAATGGTAATGAACGCATTGAAAATAGGGTTTTCAGAAAACAAATCGGTTTGTAATTTTGATCAAAATATTTTCTAGTTCAAGCTCGAGTTTAGATATCATCGAATTCCATGAGTTTGAATTCTCAATCTTTAAGGTCAATCTCAAGGATTGAGTAATATCAGGCTTAAAAGCCGATTTTTAATCTTTTAAGGAGATTATCCTTTTCTGGGGGTCTGATTCATTAGTCTTATCAAGCTAATTTGCACAGCGCCCTCCCCATTTTACGAGATAAATTCTTCTCATGGTTAGGATAAATCTGACCACATGGCGACCCTGTTTGATGCTGAGGTCCATGGATTTCCTGCTGATTTTAGTGATGACTTTTCTAGATTTTTCGTCAACCTACAGCTGGTCTGGACGACAACTTCCTGACCTAAATCAAGAAGCGCGTATCTTTTTCGGAAGACTTTACTTCCTTTTAATGATGGAATTGATTCATCGTGTAGATCCGTCTTTCTTTCAAATATATTACAGTAAATCGGGTAAAACTGATTAGTATCGTCCAAAACAAAAGTATCTGCAATAATCTTGTACAAAATATGTGATATATATTTTAAAGAACTTGGTACATTCTTCCCACACTTAGCTTTTATTTATGTTTTTCTTTGCCTTTTTATTCTCCTCTATTCCATTTTAAATGAATTCAAGCGTTTTAAGTTGTTTCTCAATTTATGTCCTTTCCGAGGTAACAATAATTTCGGTGTTAACACCTAGTTTTATCGTTCATAAATATGTATAAACATGATTTTGAATTCATTTAGTTGAAAATTTTTTAAATTTTCACAAAATTTGGCAATTAAACTAAGTATATAAATTAAATGTTTTAACCAAAAGAATTTAATCCCTTCCCACACTTAAGATCTTGCAATGCCCTCATTTGCAAGAAATCAGTAACAATTTAAATTATTGAGGGTGATTAGCGTAGAAAAATGATTAAAATTTTTACCAAAGTTTCCAAACATATTGTTGTTTGTTTGAATGATAAATGGTGCACATCATTTATTCATTCCGTCATTTGTTATATCACATTTGTTTTTCGTCTTGTCGTCAAAATTAATAGCTTTTGCTGAACTAAATGCCAGTCTTTGAAATTGTGCTGTTTTACCCTGTTTTGTACATGAGATAAACTACAAACATATATACATATTTTTGAAGTTTGGAATATCACCCCACATTCAAAAATTTATAAAAATCTAATAATTAAAACGTTAGAAAATTATAAAAACTATTACAATGCCAAAATAAGTATTAAAAGTAGCAACATTACAAATAATAAAATAAATAAGACTAAGGAAACTAGGGTTGATGTTGATACCAGTAGGGGTTCCAAGCTTCGTGCTATATGTTTTGATACACTTGGAATGAGTCATAAGTAGGAAAAGGTAGTCGCGTATCGTCGGTCCATGGAGGAAAATAGGCTGGTTCAGTAGGAATATAGTTCCTACCTTGGGAATCCAAATAGGCTTGGATTTGACTCTGATGATATTGCCAACTTGAAACTCAAGTTGCATAGCCTGATGGTATGCATTTTGGGCCACTATTCTTTGTATATCTGTCATTTGGTTTCCTCCACCCGCATTACCTTGCTCCTAATCTCGTTCTACCTGTGGATGCGTGCCATCATATGGTACTGCCGCGTTATGTCGTTTCTTTAAAACCTTTGCACCATGATACACGCGTAAATCAATTCTATCACTGGGTTCTGGTACTGCAACTAATAATCCCCCCTGACTTCTATCCACAATGAGATACTCAGCAATTAAAGTAATAAAAATACCACCTCCTATTATACTATTAGGTCGCATACCCCTTACCATTACCGATAAGTAATAACCACAGAATAAGGTATGTTTACAATGCTCTGTGGGTCTCGAATACACATGAGGTAAAATATGTCATTTTCATTTACCTTCTCTTTGTTCCTACCTCGCTGTGTAATCAAGTTTGCTAAAAACCTATGGATTGCTCTTAGCTCAGCTCTATTAATATCGGTATAAGAGTAAGATCCCCCACAAAATCGGTTATGGCTAGTCATTCTACTCCATATTCCATTCATATCAAAATTTTCATCAACCCTTCTACCATTAATTATTAACGTATGACAATCAGTACATACTAATTCCTCAGGCGAATATATACACAAGGCCCGAGCCATATCTAATAGAGACATATGGCGCATCACACCTCCTAACAAAAATCTAATAAAACTATGATTGGTTAAGCTAGTTACCCGATCATTTATTTCAACACTACTTAATAATTCTACACACCATTCTCTATATACAGGCCTACGTATAGTGAATAAACGATCCCAATTATTAAAAGTATAATTACCATACCTTTGGTAAAGTAATTCCCTGATTCGTTCGGCTAATCCCACTGTTTCTAACGGTTCCCAATCTATCACCCTAGGCACTTCAACATCCTTAGACTGAAGAATGTGTAAGTTCCTCTGATATTTTGGATAATCTATCCAACGTCTGTCAAATCTTAAATTAGGGTGTAAATCTGCCTCGTGTATATTTGAATATGAAACGAGTGGTGCAGTAGATTTTGTCTATATTGGTCGTTAATCTCCTGTTCGTCTGCATTCTCAGGAGGAGCATTGTGAGCCTGGGAAGTGGATAAAGATTCACCCCTTTCAGTCTGCAAAACATATTAAACACAATTTTTGTGAATTCAAATATGCATTAGTGTTAGCATAATCATAAATCAAAACAATCATAATGACATGTTTGAACAATATTAAACTTATACGCATTTTTCATAATATTAACAATTCTACACTTTTACAAATAAACATATATGAAAATGTATACAATGTTCCTAAGCATTCATCTTCTAAAACATGTCAAAAATAATCATTATAGCAATTAAACGAGTTTCAAATGGCCTTCATATCAATTAAATCAAGTTCATGCATTTTTGACTAAAAAAGTCAACAATCTTGGTCAAAAATCATGTTTAGGATCAAAGTTTGGATCAATTAGCAACCTAAACATGTTACACTACTTAATTAAGCATGAACTAATAACAAAATTCGGCCATAACCCGTTTATATCAAAAGCCCCAATTTTGCTCAAGAACACAAACCCTAGATTACTCAAAATTTGAAGTTTAAGGTTTCTAATCATGTTAAATAGCATCAATCTAGGTTATACAAGCATAATATACAATCAATTTAAGCATAACTAAGCTAAAAATCATCAAAATCAAATTAGGTAAAAATATGCTCAAGAACACTTTAAATCTGATTTAAATAGTGTTTGGATGTAGAAATTTACCGTTCTTCTTGAAAAACTTCTAGGTAGGTATCTCCTCATCGTTATATAGCAACAAATTTGATGATTAACGGTGAAAAATCGCGTTTTTGGGAGTTGTTTGTGTGTGTTTTTCGCAGAAAAAATGAGATGGGGAGCTTGGGGACTGGTCTGTCGACCAGTATATGTGTTCTGGTATTTGGGATCTCCGCTACTGGGATTTGGTTCCTCAAAAACCTCCGCGACTGCGGATTTTTTTATATAAAAATCTTTAATGTTTTTGGCATACTTTAAATTAATAAAATTAAAAATAATGATAACAAAATTTGTCGCCCCGCCCTTGGGTAAAGCAATTTCGGTTCAACGACATAGTCTTCAACTTTCGACGAATTTTAGATATCAAAATTTTAACTTAATGAAATAAAGTACATTTTGTTTTTAACTTCACACCAAACTTAAATTTAAAATGCATAAAATTTCATATAAATATTATTAATATTTAATTACATTAGTTTACAAACTTACATTTAAAAATAATATAGTTATATATTAGTTTTATAAATTTACAATAATATTAAATTAATATTTATATATTAATTTTAAAAACAAGGTAAAAATAAAATTAAATTTTTTTAATCTTTTATCCCACTTTAATCAATCAAATATTAATAAAAATATACGTCCCTCTTTTGGGTAAAGTAATTTCGGCTATATTACCTAGTTTTACTCCTGACGAATTTCTAAAATATTTTGGATTGATTGATTAAAGATATTTATATCTTATGAATAAACGGTAAATTTCGTAGTGATGAATTAAATTTTTTGTATGATATCAATAATTTCGGTTTATTATACCTAATTTTATTGAATATCAATTTAATACTTTATATTGAACGATTCAGCGTTTATTATCAAAAGGTTAAAAAGCAATAAATAAAAATAAAAACTGTATATACTTACCTGTGAGATAGAATTCTCAGAGACCTGCTTTAGTCGACTCATAGGAGAGTCGTTCGATTTGGTTCTCCATTGCTACGTAAGCGTAACCTCGATTTTTTAATAACTTTTCTTCTAAACATATGAACGGTCCTTCTCTGCATAGAGTAACGAATTCGATATTGGAATATGTCTGATTGTTCGAACATTTCCTTTTGTGTGACCATTTTCCGCATTTATGAAATCTTTCAAGGTGTCGTGCTCTTCTTTTTGTTGCGGATTTTGATTTTCCTTTACCAAAATGTATCTTATTATGATTGTTTCTGAGTTCTTTCCTCACTTCGTCCATTTTGCCTCTTATGAATGATACCAGTTCACTCGGGAAAGTGTTATTATTTCGTTTAGTAATCATAGCGTGTAGTAGTAGACCATGGTTCAGATCAAAGGAATTCTTCATCTCGTAAAACCTAACAAAAATAAAAATTCAGAATGGGGGGGGGGAGAAGACTAGTTCTTTAGGGTCTGCTAGGGAAAGACCATTCGGATTCCATTCTCGAGAAATACACTAAAATAGAAAATCTAACTCTATACAGCTTTATATTATTTCTTAGAACATTTGAATCTCCCCACACTTAGTTAGCTGTGGTGTCAAAATTGTGATTAACTTCATCGTTCATTTCAATTAGACCATCAACAACTTGCATATCTTTGACTTTAGCTTCAAGCCATTTGTTGATTTCCTCTGTAACATTTACAAATTCAACTAACATCGCCTTTTATTTAGGCGACAAATTGGATACTAATCGGTTGCATAACTTAAAGTTCCCCTTAATCCTAGCATCTTGAATCCTTTTATAAAGTTTCTTCGTTGAACTGTTAAAAACGGGTTCATCTAATTTTGTATCAACAACGAGGTTCTTTGTTATCGGGTCATCATTAGGTGTTTCTTCATCTTTCCCATACTTAGCGTTTTTATTGGTTCAACAGTTTTGGTTGGTGGAGATTTAAACTTTCGGTTCACAAAAGTGACCGATTTATCACCATCCCTAAGTGTCATTCTACCTTCTCTTACATCAAAGAACGCCTCGGTGGTTGCTAAAAATGGGCGACCTTAAATTAGAGGAATATCAAGGTCTTCCTCCATATTAATAACTATGAAATTTGCAACAAAGGTCAAACCTCCCACTTTAACAAGTAAATTATTGGCTATTCTAACCGGGTGTTTAATGGTTTGGTCAAATAATTGAACACCTATTTTGGTTGGTCTTAATTTACCCACACCTAACCTTTTGTATATGGAAAGAGGCATAATATTAGCACTTGCCCCTAAATCTGCGAGTCCATTATACATAGCACCATCATTAAGTAAGCAAGAAATGATAAATTCACCTGGGTCTCCTACTTTAGTATGTAAAGTTGGTTTATTAACCTTTTCCGGGTGCTCTTTTCTTGGTTCTTTCACTTCTACTTGAACTTCTTGTTCATATTTTTCTTCTTTTCTTGGAATGGGAGGTTTATATAGAAATTCTTCTTCATCACTCCAATTTGAAGTCTCCCCAACTTCCAATTTTAGTTTTTCATATGTCGTTGAAAACATATTTATGTTTTCATTCTGAGGGTTTTCTTTGGTGGTGAAATTATGATTAACTTCATTGTCAACTTCCATCGGACCATGTATGTAATGTTTAACTCTGTGACCATTAACTTTAAATTCAATCCCGTTTGAATTTATCAACTCTATTGTTCCGTTTGGAAAAACTCATTTGACTATGAATGGTCCAGACCATCTTGATTTCAATTTTCCAGAAAATAGCTTGAATCTTGAATTGAAAAGAAGGACTCTGTCTCCTTCCTTAAATTCTTTTGAACTTCTGATTCTTTTATCATGTCATTTCTTCGTTCTTTCCTTATAGATTAACGAATTTTCATATGCATCATGTCTTAATTCTTTTAATTTGTTTAGTTGACTTCATCGTAGACGTCCGGCTTCATGCAAATCAAGATTACATGTCTTCAAAGCCCAAAATGCTTTGTGCTCAATTTCTACTAGAAGGTGACATGTTTTTCCGTAAACGAGTTTAAAAGATGTGGTGTCAATTGGAGTTTTGTAGGCTGTTCTAAAAGCCCAAAGTGCATCCTCCAATTTTATGGACCATTCCTTCGGATTTGATCCTACAGTTTTCTCTAGAATACGTTTTAATGCTCGGTTGGTATTTTCAACTTGTCCACTTGTTTGTGGATGATAAGCGGTTGAGATTTTATGAGTTACTCCATATCTTTTGAGAACTTTCTCAAGTTTATTATTACAGAAATGAGTACCTCGATCACTTATTAAAGCTTTCGGTGTTCCGAACCTAGCAAAAAGACGTTTTAAGAAGTTGACTACAACTCGTGCATCGTTAGTTGGGAGAGCTTGTGCTTCCGCCCATTTAGATACATAATCAATGGCTACGAGAATATAGAGATTATTATGAGATTTTAGAAATGGACTCATAAAGTCAATACCCCAAACGTCGAATACTTCACATACTTGAATGACATTTTGTGGCATTTCATCACGTTGACTTATTTTTCCGGCCCTTTGACAAGCATTACATGATTTACAAAGAAGGTGCGCATCTTTGAAAATTGAAGGCCAATAGAATCCAACATCGTAGACTTTCTTTGCTGTGATTTGAGGCCCATAATGCCCTCCTGTTGGTCCTGTGTGACAATGGTTTAAGATTTGGCTAGTTTCATCTCCGAATACGTATCGGCGTATTATTCTATCGGACATCTCTTAAATAAATGCGGATCCTCCCAAAAATAGTGTTTTATATCACTAAAGAATTTCTTTCGTTTTTGGTACGACAACCCTTTTTCAAGGAATCCACATACTAAGTAGTTTTCAAAGTCTGCAAATCATGGAATTTCACTATAATCGATTTGCAATAGATATTCATCAGGAAAGTTATCTTGTATGGTTGATTCATTTAGAACTTCTAATTCGGGATTTTCAAGGCGAGAAAGATGATCAGCTGCGAGATTTTCTGCTCCCTTTTTATCTCGGATTTCAATATCTAACTCTTGTAAGAGTAAGATCCAACGGATTAATCGTGGTTTAGCATCTTGTTTTGAAAATAGGTATCTAAGAGCAGAATGGTCGGTATAGACCACCGTTTTTGCTAAAACGATATATGAACAAAATTTGTCAAAAGTAAAGACAATAGCAAGGAATTCTTTTTTAGTAGTTGTATAATTCGTTTGTGCTCCCTGTAACGTCTTACTAGCGTAATAAATAGGTTGAAATCGTTTTTCAATCCTTTGTCCTAAAACGGCTCCCATTGCAAAATCACTTGCATCGCACATGAGTTCAAATGGTAGATTCCAATTTGGAGTTATCATAATCGGCGCATTAGTGAGTTTTTCTTTAAGAATATTAAAATATTTAATGCGTTCATCCGAAAAGATGAATGGAGCATCTTTTTCTAGGAGTTTATTCATAGGAGTGGCAATTTTAGAAAAATCTTTTATGAAACGTCGGTAAAAACCGGCATGCCCTAGAAAACTCCTAACTTCTCTAACATTGGTGGGATGTGAAAGTTTAGTAATTATATCTACTTTAGCTCTATCCACTTTAATTCCTTCACTTAAAATTTTATGACCAAGAACGATGCCTTCTTTAACCATGAAATGGCATTTCTCCTAATTAAGTACTAATAAGCATTCATTCAAGATTAACTAAACATGTTTCAAAAGTATCACCGAAGACTGAAAAGTCATCCATGAAAACTTCCATGCATTCTTCTATCATGTCATGAAAAATCGTCATCATGCACCTTTGAAAGTTTGCAGGGGCGTTGGAAAGTCCAAATGGAATGCGTTTGTAAGCAAAAGTACCATAAGGGCACGTGAAGGTGGTTTTCTCTTGGTCCTCGGGTGCGATTGGAATTTGAAAGTATCCAGAGAAACCGTCAAGAAAACAATAGTAGCTGTTCCCAGCTACCCTTTCCAACATTTGATCAATGAAAGGTAAGGGAAAGTGATCTTTTCTGGTGGCGTCATTTAATTTTCTATAATCAATACAAACGCGCCATCCTGTTACAGTCCTAGTGGAAATAAGCTCATCTTTTTCATTGGTGATGACAGTGATGCCACCTTTCTTAGGTACACATTGAACTGGGCTTACCCATGGACTATCAGAAATTGGATAAATTAAACCTGCATCAATCAGTTTAATAATTTATTTCTTAACAACTTCTTGCATTTTAGGATTTAGTCTTCGTTGGCGTTGCACATATATTTTATGACCTTCTTCCATAAGGATTTTATGTGTGTAATACGAAGGACTTATGCCTTTAATGTCATGAATCTTCCATGCAATAGCTGGTTTATGAGCTTTTAGCATAGAAATGAGTTGAGATTTTTCATTTTCCGTAAGGGAAGACGAGATTATTACAGATAATTCAGATTCACCATGTAAATAAGCGTATTCCAAATGGTTTGGAAGTGGCTTTAACTCTAATATTGGTGGTTCTTCTATCGATGATTTGTATCGATATCTGTCTTCCTCTTTTAGCATTTGAAGTTCTTCTATTGTTGGTTCGTATTCATTAGCTATGAGTGTAGCTAACATTTCAGTTTCATCAATTGGTTCAGTTCCTTCTCCTAAACAACATTCTCCTGTTCCTTGTAATTCTAGAAATTCTTGTAACAATTCTTCTTGTGAATCTATAGTTTGATTATAATAACATGAATCATCTGTAGATTGCGGTTGTTGCATGGCTCTATCAACAGAAAAAGTAACACTCTCGTCCTCTATATTTAGGGTCAGTTTCTTACCGAACACGTCTATTATTGCTTTAGCCGTGTTTAAGAATGGTCTTCCTAATATGAGAGGAACTCGAGAATCTTCTTCCATGTCCAGAATAACAAAGTCTACTGAAAATACTAAAGTACCAACTTTAACTAGCATGTTCTCCATTATCCCTCTAGGATAATTTATTGATCGATCGGCTAGTTGTATGCTTATTAGTGTTGGTTTCAATTCTCCAAGGTCTAGTTTAGCGTATAATGAATAAGGCATTAAATTTATACTAGCACCTAAGTCTGCCAATGCTTCTATTGAACTAAGACTACCCAGAAAACATGGAATTGTGAAACTTCCTGGATCTGATAATTTTTCTGGTATCTTATTCAACAACACTGCAGAACAATTAGCATTCATTGTAACAGCCGAGAGTTCTTCCATTTTCTTTCTATTTGTGATTAGATCTTTCAGGAATTTGGCATACCTAGGCATTCCTGAAATCACATCAAAGAAAGGAAGATTGACATTTATTTGTTTAAACATATCCAAGAATTTGGATTGCTCGGCTTCAAGTCTTTCTTTTCTCATTTTACTCGGGTAAGGAAGCGGTAGTTGGTATGGTTTAACATAAGGTTTAGCCTTAACTGTGTTATCTTCATTAACCTTTTCAACTATCGGTTCTTTTTCCTTATCTTGCTCAGATTGTGGTTCCTATGTAGTAGGAATAGAGTCATCAGAAATTACAGGTATTTCAGGTGGTTTAAGTGTAATACCACTTCTTGTGGTAATGGCTTTAGCTGTTTCATTTCGGGGGTTAGCATTTGTATCACTTGGTAGACTCCCCGGTTTTCTTTCTCCAATTAACCTCGCTAGGTTACTTACTTCTTGTTCTCGATTTTGGATTGAAGCTTGTTGATTTTTGAATGCTTGAGCATTTTGTTCATTAGTTTGTTTCTGAGATGTAAATAACTGGTTTTGAGATTCTATTAGCTTTGCCATCATATCGTCCAAGTTTGTCTTTTTCTCATCGAGTGGTGGTGGTTTATTTGGAAAAATAGGTCTTTGCTGGTTGTAAGTATTATTAGTTACTTATTGATTGCTAGGACCTTGTTGGTTGTTGTATGGAACATTTCGGTTATAATTCTGATTTTGATTGTAGTTTGGTCTTGGCGGTTGATAATTATTCTGATAATTATTTCCCGGCCTTTGGTTCATGTATGAAACATTCTCTCTTTGTTCCATTGTTTGTTCAACACTCAGACAATATTTTATCAAATGTGGTCCTCCACACTGCTCACAACTAATGTGTATTGCGTGAATATCTTTAGTCATCTTTTCCATTCGTCTCTCAAAAGCATTTAGCTTTGCGGAAATGGAATCAAAGTCATGGCTAGAATCGGCTCTAGCTGCTTTAGATGAACGAAAGATATCTTTTTCCTGATGCCACTCATGTGAGTGAGATGTTGTGTTATCAATAATTTTGTGAGCTTAGGTTGCAGTTTTCTTCATAATAAATCCACCAGCTGCTGTGTCGATGTCTTTTCGTGTAGCGACGTCGACTCCTTTGTAAAATATTTGCACTATTTGATAAGTATCTTGACCGTGTTGAGGACAAATTCTCAACATTTTTTCGAATGTTTCCATGCCTCATATAGCGTTTCATTTGGCTTTTGTGCGAATGTGGCAATTTCTCCTTGAAGTCTCACAGCTTTAGATGCCGGAAAAAATATTTTAAGAAAATTTTCAACTAAAACATCTCATGAATCAATCGCTCCTTCAGGTAACGATTCTAACCAATCTTTGGCTTCCTCCTTTAAAGTCCAAGGAAACAACATGAGATAGATCTGTTCATCCTCAATTTCTCTGATTTTGAATAGAGTACAGATCCTATTAAAGGTTCGAAGATGTTCGTTTGGATCTTCTTTTGGCGTACCACTAAATTGGCACTGATTAGTTGCCATGTGTAGGATTTGTCCTTTGATTTCATAATATGGCGCATTAACGTCTGGTTGAATAATTGCGTGACCTTGACCAGTGCGTGTAGCTTTCATTCGATCCTCCATACTTTGAGGTTCCGTTTCTTCCATAACTAAATTTGTTGACTCTGAATCACTAGAGGATTCTGATTTAACGGTTTCTTCCTCGATAATCTCCGGATGAATAATTAGTGGTTCAGGATCTCTGAATTGTCCCTGAATATCCTCCGGGTCCTCAATTGTGAAGTCGGTTTCAAAAATTGGATTATCGGAAATTTGAGTTGGAGTACTTGTTCGACTAGATGATGATTCTAAAGAAAAATCAATGGCGACAATATTGGATAGATGTCTTGATCGAGTTACAGGTGGTGAACATATGAAATGTGGTGAACGTTTTGCTCGGTGCATTCACTGAATATCCTATTAGTTATAAAGATAAAAATTATATAAGTTATTAAATTAATAGACTTTTCTGATTTTGCCCACGTTTCGAATAGCCAATAGATGCAGCAGGTAGCCAGGACCCTTTAAATCCGAAGCCCACAACTCGCCACTAACAAATCCAACTATTACTACGAACCAGAAAATTTTGGATGTCTATTAATTTAATTGCTTAAAATAATTTTTCGTCGAAATTTAAAGAATATAAAAATCTATGTCCTAAAAACTAGAGCGTAGAAACGAAAAAGAAAAAGCGCGTCGAAAAATAAAAGGTCGAAAAATAAGAAAGTAAAGCGTCGAAACTTAAAAGTCTAAAAACTAAATATTAAAACTTGCGTCTAAATGTATTAAAGCTTAAAAGGAATTCTATATCCAAAACGGCAATAACTTAATTAGGCACTAAAATCTATTAATAACTGTGTCGCAAATTCTAAAGCGCCTAAATCTTAATCTAAAGAAAAAGCACTTAAATGATTTTACGGCAAAGCCTATAAATCTAGAAATATAAAATAACTACGTCAAAAACTAAGTTCAAAACTAATTATGAACGATAAATATACAAATTACGAATTAAACGATACAAATATACAAAATATAAAAATAAAACTTAAAGTTATAAAAATACAATTTTTATAAAAATATTATTTTTATATTATTTATTAAAAAGTATTAATTTTATAATTAATAAAACTAATTAAAACTTAAAATACAAAATTAATTAAAACTAAAACTAATTATGTATTAATTAACAAAAAACCCTAATTAGGTTTAATAATAATAATACTTATAAATTTAACCCCTAAATCCGTAATTAATGCAGTTCAATGTTGCAGTCTTAGACTGCTCCACGACTGCGGTATTCTGTAAGAGAGGAGCTCCGCGACTGCGGAGTTATGCAGGCTCAGAATCCAGCGCAGGTTAAAACTGGTTCGGTAGTTTCAGTTATAATTTTTTTTACTTTGATTTTGTTTATTTTCTTTTTCTGATTTTAATTTTTAGAAAATATAATTTAAGTATAACTTATATTTTAACAAAAATTGCTTATTAGTTTTTGTAACTAAAAAAAATTAAAAACTTTTTAATTTAACACTTAAAAATATAGATATATATTTCTTTTTTTTATATATTTTTGTTTTTTAATATTTGAAACTTATATAAATATATTTTTACAAAAATACCTTAAAAACTAATTTTTTTTATAGCGTTTCGCTTTCCCCGGCAGCGGCGCCAAAAATACTTGATGTGTACGTGAAATACTATTATTTTTATTACAAAATACTATTAAATACGATACAATTTTACACAAGTTATTTATTTATATGTAGAATGGATATACCTAAACCTTGCTACAACACTTATAGGCAGTGTACCTAATCGTAGAGTAGTGTAGTTTTAGTAAGTCCGGTTCGTTCCACAGGGAGCTAGCTGAGTTTAACAATATATTTTTAAAAAATTATATTTGTATATCTTTATATATATATATATATATATATATATATATATATATATATATATATATATATATATATATATATATATATATATATATATATATTAGTAGTATTATTATTATTAAAAAGGGGGGTTTTACCGTTTAATGACCGGTTTGTCGATTTTAAAACTTAAGTCACAATTAAAACCTAATGCAAAATATTAAATATAAATTAGATTAAAGCGTAAAGTAAATGACGATAATTAAAAGTGCGATAATTTAAAGTACGATAAAATGACGATAAATAAAATGACGGTAAATAAAAGTACGATGAGATATAAATTAAGAGAATTATGCTTATTTAAACTTCCGTAATCATGATGGTTGACGTGTTGATTTTAATTTATTACCATGGGTTAATTGTCCTTTGTCCTGGATTATTTGATAAGTCCATCTGGTTTTGTCCATAATAGTCCATCGGTCATAATTATAAAGTGCGAGAGTCTTCGCCAAATTAACCTTATACCCGAAGTCAAATATTCCAACTAATTGGGGATTTAAACTGTAACAAGGTCTTAATACTTTGTTTAATGATTACACCAGGTTATCGACTGCGTGTAATCCAAGGTCCTAATACTTTATTAACAATTACACCAATTACCCTTGAATGTAATCCACCCCTGTTTTAATGAGTCCATTGACTATCAATCCATCCCCGTGTCCGGTAAAATGAATAATTATTAGTATTTATAAATATCCCGTCCACCGTACCCAGTCAAGCGTATGTGGTTATATATAAATACGTCAAATTATAAATCTCTATATTAAATTAACGAGATATCATTTAGTTAATATAAAGCCCATTAATAGCCCATAGTCCAATTTCCACAAGTGTCGGTCTTTTGTCCAAACCCCAATTATGGTACAAAGCTCAATAACCCAATTTTAATATTTAGTCCAACATCACGATCACTTCAGCTTAAATAAGCATAATAATAACTTAGCTACGAGACATTAATTTAAAAAGGTTGAACATAACTTACAATGAGTATTAATCGCGTAGTGTTACACGGACAGAGTTTCGACTTACAAAACCTTAAAACATTCGCTATAATAACATTATTATTATTAAACTTAAATTATAATTATAATTATAATTATAATTATATATATATATTACGTATATAGTGATGTGCGTAGAGGTGTATACGAAATAGTTATATATTTGTTATGAAATACTATTAAATACAATACAATTTTACACTAGTTATTTATTTATTTATAGAGTGGATATACCTAAAACTTGCTACAACACTTATAGGCAGTGTACCTAATCGTACAGTAGTGTAGTTTTTAGTAAGTCCGGTTCGTTCCACAGGGAGCTAGCCAAGTTTAACGCTATATTTTTTTAAACTATATTTGTAAATATATAAATATATATATATATATATATATATATATATATATATATATATATATATATATATATATATATATATATATATATATATATATATAAGTAGTATTATTATTATAAAAGGGGTTTTTACCGTTTAATGACCGGTTTGTCGATTTTAAAACTTTAGTCGCAGTTAAAACCTAATGTAAAATATTAAAAATAAACATAACTTAATTAAAAGCGTAAAGTAAATGACGATAATAAAAGTGCGATAAATTAAAATGCGATAAATAAAAGTGCAATTAAATAAAATGACAGTAAATAAAAATGCGATGAAATAAAGGAATTATGCTTATTTAAACTTCCGTAATCATGATGTTTGACGTGTTGATTTTAATTTGTTACCATGGGTTAATTGTGCTTTGTCCTGGATTAGTCGATATGTCCATCTGGTTTTTGTCCATAACAGTCCATCAGTCATAAATATAAAGTGCGAGTGTCCTCGTCAAATTATTCTAATATCCGAAGTCAAATATTCCAACTAATTGGGGACTTAAACTATAATTACACCAATTTTCCTTTATGTAATTCACCCCCTGTTTTAATAAGTCCATTAACTATTAATCCATTCTCGTGTCCGGTTAAATGAACGATTATTAGTACTTATAAATATCCCGCCCATCGTGTCAGATCGAGTGTATGTGGTTATTTATAGGTACGTCCAATTGTAATTTTTATATTAAATTAACGAACTATCATTCAATTAAACAAATATAAAGATCATTAATAGCCCATAGTCTAATTTCCACAAGTGTCGTTCTTTTGTCCAAACCCCAATTATGGTACAAAGCCCAATTACCCTGTCTTTAATATTTTAGCCCAACATCACGATTACTTCAATTTAAATAAGCATAATAATAACTTAGCTACGAGACATTAATTTAAAAAGGTTGAACATAACTTACAATGATTAATAATAGCGTAGCGTTACACGGACAGAATTTCGACTTACACACTTACAACATTCGCTAACATACCCTTATTATTATTAATTTTAAATTAAAATTAAAATTAAAATTAAAATATATATATATATATATATATATATATATATATATATATATATATATATATATATATATATATGTGAGAGATAGAGAGTAGAGAAAGATGTGTTAACATTCGTTCGAAAATGCTGAAATTTATAGATGTGGCCAGATATCTACTGTCATGCGATCGCATGGCATTTGTGCCTTCTGGCCATGCGATCGCATGGCCTGGAAATCCAGCTCACGAATGTTTGTTTGCTAGTTTGCCGACGGTTTTATTTATAATATATATATATATATATATATATATATATATATATATATATATATATATATATATAATTTTAAGAATTAATTATATATTATATTATATTAATGTGCATAGTTGACTTGTAATTTTTAGTCCGTTGCGTCGAGCGTTGAGAGTTGACTCTAGTCCCGGTTCCGGATTTTCGAACGTCCTTTCGTACTATTTAATATCTTGTACTTTGCGTTTTGCGGCTCGTACTCTTGTAATTTATAGACGTTTCTCATCAATAATTTTAACCACTTTGATTGTACTTTGTACTTTTGAGGTTTTTGGTCGTTTGCGTCTTCAATTTGTCGAATCTGTCTTTTGTCTTCACCTTTTATTATTTAAACGAATATCACTTGTAAATAGAACAATTGCAACTAAAAGCTTGTCTTTCTTGAGGGATAATGCTATGAAATATATGTTCGTTTTTAGCATTATCAAATATTTCCACACTTGAGCGTTGCTTATCCTCAAGCAATATAGTCTTGAAATAAAAATACTAGAATCACTTCTTTATTCTTCACACTTTGTACATCAGCGATTTCTATACGGTGGTATAAATAATGATAGTAACGTTATGGTTTACAGCCCCACATGACTATGAAAATTTAGATCCTTTTAGGAAATTGGATCTTTATGAAAACATTTGATCTTTTGAAAATTCAATCTAGCTTTTACCCTAGATAAGTTTTCCGGAATAACCCTTCACCGGTGTTTTCAAATTGTTTTTGTGGGTTGTGTGGGTTTCATATTTAAAATTTTAGTTCAAAGCTTGCGGTTTTGTGTCACCCACTTGCTAACCTTGTATTAGGAAAACAACACGTCCAGTATACTTGCTCCTTATATTACCTTTCGGTAAACTACTGTCCGGTTGTAAAGGAAAGCGTTGAACAAGAAACTGTTAAGGTAATGTCCCGTGACATACTTTTGATTATGGTCTATAACGTGTCGGATGCAGTTACTATCCTTTGTAGGAGCAATAGTAAAGATCACCCTATAGTTTTTCGTTCTGGCACAAGGTCCTGTCTTTGACCATGCTATTCAACCACCGTTCTTACGGTTGATACCCGATTTGGTTCAGGTGACCTAATGAATTCTAGGTGAATTTCTAGGATTTTACGTTCAATGGTAATGAACGCATTAAAAATGGGTTTTTCAGAAAACAAATCGGTTTGTAATTTTGATCAAAATATTTTCTCGTTCAAGCTCGAGTATACATATCATCGAATTCCATGAGTTTGTAATTCTCAATCTTTAAGGTCAATCTCAAGGATTGAGTAATATCAGGCTTAAAAGCTGATTTTTGATCTTTAAAGAGATTATCCTTTCTGGGGATCTGATTCATTAGTCTTATAATCTAATTTGCACGGTGCCCCCCATTGTACGAGATAGATCCTCTCATGGTTAGGATAAGTCTGACCACTTGGCGATCCTGTTTGATGCTGAGGTCCGTGGATTTCCAGTTGATTTTCGAGAAAACTTTTCAAGGTTTTTTGTAGACTCTACAACTGGTCTGGACGACAACTTCCTGACCTAAATCAAGAAGCGCGTGTCTTTTTCTCTCGGAAGACTTTACTTCCTTTTAAATTTCATTTATATTACAATAAACTGGGTAAAACTGATTAAAATTGTTCAAAACAAAAGTATCTTCAATTATTTGTACAAAAATATGTGATATATGTTTTAAATAACTTGGTAAATTTTTCCCACACTTGGCTTTTATTTTTCTTTATTTGCCTTTTTATTTTCCTCTATTCCATTTTAAATGAATTCTAACATTATGGGTTGTTTCTCAATTTATGTCCTTTCCGAGGTAATAATAATTTTGGTGTTAACACCTAGTTTTATCGTTCATAAATATGTATAAACATGATTTTGAGTTTATTTAATTGAAAATTTTGAAAAATTTTACTAGAATTGGGTAGTCAATAAATAAGACTAGGGCTGTTCTTTATTATCAGAGAGCACTAGATTCTAATACAACTAATGCGTTACTAGTATTTTTAATGGTAACCAAGTGTTTAATATTTAAAATTTTAAAAATCCGAAAGAATTTAACCCCTTCCCACACTTAAGATCTTGCAATACCCTCATTTGCAAGAAATCAGTAATAATTTAAATTATTGAGGGTGATTAGCGTAGAAAAATGATTAAATTTTACCAAAGTTTCCAAACATATTGGCGTTTGTTTACTGAATGATAAATGGTGCACATCATTTGTTCATTCCGTCTTGTTGTTACATAACATTTTTTTTTCATTTTGTCGTCAAAATTAGTAGCTTTTGCTGAACTTAATGCCAGTCTTTGAAAGTTCGCTGTTTTACCCTGTTGTGTACAATTGACAATATACATACATACAAATAATAACATGCTTGGTAATTTGAAATGGGACTTAACATCCCACTTTCAAATCAAATATGAAATATTAGTACAACATAATAAAAATGTTAAAACTTACATAAAAGTATCACAATATTATATGTTTAAACATAATTAAATAAAAATAATAAAAAGATAAAAATCATAGAAATCACCAACGGAACTATATCAATCTGGATAGGGGTTCCAGTTCATGTCGTCGGGCGGGTTCCATGGTTGGTTATAGGTGTACTGATAGGCCTGGTTAGGGTCGTAGAGAGTAAATGGTGGTAATATATCGGGCTGGTGTGGAGGCTAGTAAGCAGGTCGGGTAGGTACGTAGTTATTTGGTACCTGAGATGATAGCTGGCTCATGATCTGATGCTGATGATAGTGCCATCTATCATGTTGTCATTGCCTGGAATGCTCGTACACATTCTCGGCTTGCCACTGCTCGTACCGACTATGTCTATCCTGGTTTGTCATTTCTACCTCATCTATACGCTGGTAGACGTCAGTGTAACAACCCAACCTGTTAACCAACCAAAAACGCGGAATAATTTTTTTTTTTAAACTGGACAGAAGGGTGCGCTGCGCGCACCACTGCCTGTGCGCGGCGCGCACAAGGCCTGTGACAATTCTGATCAAAATGTCCATTTTTCGCTAAAAGATCTTCGACTTCCCGACACTTTTAGACCAAACGCTTTTCACAACAATTTATATTAGTTAAAACTAACACGTTCCAATAATAAAATGAGTTTTACGAGACCGGGCCCACATCGGCCGTTTTACGACTTTCGTACAAAATACAAGTTTCGACCACATGATTTTTAACACAAAATAAAGATCGAGCATGGCGATTGGGGATACGCTACCCAATCCTAATCCATCCAAAAGAAAGATCTTCTAAAGCAACTATGCGAGTCCACTAGTCCCCGTTTACCCGAGCCACCGCATTCATGCAATCTATAAAAATGTCAACAACGAGAGGGTAAGCTAATGCTTAGTGAATGATAATATACTACATACATATATATGCATAAAATGGACACGCCACGAAATAACAAATACCGCATACCGAAGCATCCATATATAAGGCACTACATTAAGCATACCGTACAATCTCTAAGCAACGAGCTAAAGATACAACAACAATTATAAGTTCACCAACGACGATGTGAACCACGCCAAATAGCTACACCCGGAGGGTTAGCTACAACACAACAATACATTAATATATAACAATATAAACGAACAAGGTTAACACCTTAATCCAATACCGAGAACCAAATACCACAATGAAGATTGGCCGAACTACACGAGCCTTAGTAATCTGAAACCACACGAGATTACTATCTTCACAACATCGAGGTTGGCCGAACTACACGAGCCTTAGTAATCCGAAACCACAGATTACTACCTCAATAAGATGACCGAACTACACGAGTCACCATGAATCCGAACTACACGAGATTCATTTTGATAAGATGACCGAACTACACGCGTCATCGTGAATCCGAACTACACGCGATTCACTTCTCCAACTCAAACCCACGGTCACGGGATTATAAAATCCACCACATCGGGGTTATCCACAACCACATCACAATACATGTGATAACTTACACACAAGTGTACACCTCGCCAAAAGGAGGTCAACCAAAACGCACAACCGTGCTAATTGGATCTAAACGCAAGTCCATCAAATCCACCTATATGTGAAGTGAGCTCTATAACCGAGAACCACTTCACCCGACCCGCACCCATCCTACACATACATATGCACATAGGATATTAACACTTACCTTGTCGCCTTGATGAATGCTTCCAAGTAAACCGCAACTCGCCAATGGAAAGTACCTATTCCATTATCACAAATTCAACAACACACTTAGATTGGATTTACAAACCAACCCAATTTGACACTTAGTACAAATTCGACCCAAATGCTCTTCCAAGTACAAACCGCGCTCAAAATTAACCAATAATCACTAACACAAGTGAGAATGGTCCTAACATGCCAATTAAACCCGAACACAAGTGTTAAACACTTACAAATCTCCAAATTGCCCATAAACCCTAATTTTGACCCAAAGTCAAAACTAGTCAACCAAATAACCCTAAATGGGTTTCAATACTTCCATAATCACTAACTTAAGTGATTAAACCCAATTTCAAGTCCTAATCATGGCCAATTAGTTCACCAACCCAAAATCCACCAACAATAAAAACAAACCCGATTACTAGCATCACTAAACTCACTCCAAGAGTTTAAATGGGTTTCTCATCAATTTAAGTTCAAACCCTAACTTGATTATCAAAATCAAACAATGAAATTCGGAGTTAGAACTTACCACAACCACCAAAACGTAGCTAGGAACGAGGTGAACAACTTTAAAACCCGAGACTTTGATCAATTCAAGCTCCTTCTTCTCCAAAACCCCAAATCTCTCTCTAGAAATCTCCTTCTCTCTCTAGAATGATTTGAGAGTGTTAATGGATGTGAAATATGATCCAAAATTGAATCTAACCAGCTGATATGGCTTCACATCTGGCCTCAAGTGAAAAGACCAAAAAGCCCCTCATTAAACCCAAAATAGAAAAAACAGAATTCTGTCGCTGGGCTCGTGCGCGGCGCGCACCCATGGGTGTGCGCGGCGTGTACCCATGTCTGGGCAGAATCTGAGCTTTGTTTAATTACACAATGCTTCCTGCACTTTATGTAGCATAATTACACTTCCGTATAATAAATATTAGGGTCTTACAACTCTCCCCCACTTAGAATCGATCACGTCCTCGTGATCCTCGTCACTTAACCAAACGGACCACACTCCACGGTCCTCAAACATAAGTCCCAACCGACCTTCCTAGGCAAGTCTCCCGAATGAATCACTATTAATAACGAAATCGTCACCCGCGATTTATCAAATCCACCATCCGAGCACTAAAACCATGCTCATTCCCTAACATCGGGAAAAATCAACCTATCTCGTACCGAGATATCAATCCCTTAGCGTACCCTTACCGAGTACAACCCTAAAAGCAACTAAGTCTCAACCTAAGGTCAACAAACCGAACGATGAAGACCGAACCAAACGAATCCTTACGGATAACACTAATCATTAGACATCCCTGGTAGTGCGCAATACGACCAAAACGCAACTACCGTAACATCATAAAGCAAACGGCTAAAACCGATAGCGCCCAAAACGACTATGGAAACGCAAATCCCAAGGTGTACCAAATCAACTATCGTCACACCCGTAGCAACATGTGAGCGAAACACGGCTATCGCCTCACTAATCTCACAACATGGTCCTCACGACCCCACCATCGGTGTATAAAACAACCGATAGTTCTCACAACACGGTCCTTACGACCCCACCATTGGTGCATAAAACACCAATAGATCAAACCACACGGTCCTTACGACCCCACCATCGGTGTATAAAACAACCGATAGATCACACCACACGAAGGCCGGCCGAAAACTACACGCGCCTTAGTGAATCTGAACTACACGCAACTCACTACCTTCACCACGACACAATCGGGAATGGCCGAACTACACGCACCATAATGAATCCGAACTACATGAGAGTCACTATCTCAGAGGAATGACCGAACTACACGAGTCATTTGTGAATCCGAACTACACGAGACTCACTCCTCAATACAATGACCGAAACCACACGAGTCATTTGTGAATCCGAACTACACGAGATTCACTTCCACAACATCGAGGTTGGCCGAACTACACGAGCCTTAGTAATCCGAAACCACACGAGATTACTACCTCAATAAGATGACCGAACTACACGAGTCACCATGAATCCGAACTACACGAGATTCATTCCGATAAGATGACCGAACTACACGTGTCATCGTGAATCCGAAAACACACGCGATCCACAACCATGATGAAGTCAGCGGACCCGAAGATCATGCTTCACCAATCTCAACACCAGATGAAGTCAGCGGACCCGAAGATCATGCTTCACCGATATAACACCACGCTCATGATGAAGTCAGCGGACCCCAAAAGTCATGCTCCACCAATCACGTACTCCCATGATGAAGTCAGCGGACCCTAAAGATCATGCTTCATCAATCAACCATACCATAATGAAGTCAGCGGACCCCGAAAGTCATGCTTCATTAATCACAATCCCATGATGAAGTCAGCGGACTCCGAAAGTCATGCTTCATCAATCAACAATCCCACGATGAATTCAGCGGACCCCGAAGGTCATGCTTCATCTATCACATACGCACTTTCGGCCTCAATCACTGAGTCGTGCAACATCGCGCTCTGCTACACTACAGTGAACCCTAGCGGACCACTAACCATCCATAATCGAGCAAGAACCACCTATACCAAACATAGGTACCAAACAATAATTCTCCAAAAGAGAACCCGACACACACCTCCCTTAACCGAAGGATTTCACCTTGCTCGCCAAACACGTCCATTATCTCCCATCGAGATTCACCAACTTACCACCTCGGTGATAATTTACAAATCCGATATCATAAGTACAAGTTAACCGAAATTGCACTCTACTACAAATCGATCCAAACTAGGTCTCGACCAAATTTCCGGATCTACCAAAAACATCATTCGAAATCTCCCACCAAAGCCTCCTCGTGCGGGAGTGTAACTCCCCCACTTGGAATTACGTTCCAATGTCACAACTCGTACAACCGCACAATGCTATCAAAGGTAGACTTTACCAATAATTGGGCTCACACGACCCATCACTACATCTTGCTCCAACCTTGAGCACACGAAGGGTTTTAACCAATCCTTAAACACTTTGAACGAAAAGTGTACCGCAACACAATCGGAGTCGAACACCACGCTAGTAGGTATAAAAGAGGCACCTAATGTCGCGTCATAAAGACTCCATTACCAACACACATCGAGATTTAAAACACTCGATCTTAAGGGTTCTAACCAACTGACGAACCTCATGATTCGTCACATCAACATAAAAGCGAACACGCGCTTAACAACCAAACACCAAAACCATTTCCGTGGACTGGTAGAAACGTTTCCCAAATACTAAGGAATGCTTGGTTGCACCAAGTCTTACGCCCTTCGCCCGTCAATCAAATATCAACATAGGGTACTTCCATTAGGAACGTCACCCATAGCATAACATGCACAACAAAGGCATACAACTCAAACTCAAACGGCACTTAATAAATAATCAAAAGACATATTTATTAAATTGAAACGTACCTTAACGTCTCCTTGCCGCACCCGTCCCCGCTAACTTGGGACATTCCGACTTACGATGTCCTTCTTTTTGGCAATTGAAGCACACCATACCATCACCCTTTGGTACCGAACATTCCCAAGACTTGTGTCCCTTCATGCCACAATTGTAACATCTAGTCGCACTAGAATCCGACATACCCGTTCGCGTACCACCCGTGCTCACACTCGGACCCTTAGCCCTCTTACTCGAAGCACCATAAGAAACGACCCTTCGCTCACTTGAAGGTTCACCCTTTTTCGATCGTGAATACGACTCGAAACCTCTAGCCAAGTCGAATAATTCCGAAAACGATTTCGCTTGACCCCGACTAATTTTACTTTTCAAGTCATCATTCAAGGTCCGATAGAAATCCCCCATCAACAAACGATCATTCCCCAAATACTCCGGACAAAAACGAGCCTTCGCCATAAAGGTCGTCTTGAGAGTACTCAAATCCATAGATCCTTGTCGCAAATTTCGCAACTCATTACGCATTTCCGATAAATCGGCTGAAGTTCGGAACTCCTCGAAGAATTTCTTCTTAAACTCGTCCCACGAAAAAGCCATAAACGTTTCGCCACCGACAAGATCAATCTTACCATCCAACCAATCCCTTGCCCTACCCCGCAACAAACTAGTAGCGAGTCTCGTCTTTCTCTCGGGAGGGCAATCAATAGTACGGAAACACCCTTCGACGTCCGAAATCCAAGTTGTACTTACCAAAGGATCCGGCTTTCCGTCGTACATCAGGGGTTTAGTCCTCATGAAGCTCTTAAGACAACGCTCCATTTCGCTACTACTTTGAAGTTCGGAATACTTCCTATCCATTTCTTCTCGAAACGCACTCATTTGCTCCGCAACGGCGGCCGCAACTCTAGCGTTAAACTCCAAATCGTTCGTCTTGATCCCACTTCCCGTCGCCATTCTAAGGAATGCAGAGCGATTAGATCACGAACGTATAAAACCACACACACAACACCGGCCCATCTTGCTAAACACTCGTCGTACATCACTTGTTAGACACGATTTGCACCCGTAATAAGGTTTGCAAGTCCTTATTACGCACACACGCCGCATCAACTCGTTAGTACAACAACCGCCTCGTTCGATGATATAAACAAACACAAACAGAATTCTACGCGATATAAACACACGCGAGAATTACACCACAACACAAATAATATATTAATAATATCCGCATTACTAATATAAACGTTAGTCCACCTACAAAAAAGGCACTAACTATAACCCATTCCGACCCGTAATCCTACAAGTCCCACAACAAATTAAGCACACGCAAAAGTCTAAGTCTAGGCACCTATCTCAAGTCACCAAAATCCCTTAGACCATGCTCTGATACCACTTGTAACAACCCAACCCGTTAACCAACCAAAAACGCGGAATAAAAAAAAAAATTTAAACTGGACAGAAGGGTGCGCGGCGCGCACCACTGCCTGTGCGCGGCGCGCACAAGGCCTCTGACAGTTCTGATCAAAATGTCCATTTTTCGCGAAAAGATCTTCGACTTCCCGACACTTTTAGACCAAACGCTTTTCACAACAATTTATATTAGTTAAAACTAACACGTTCCAATAATAAAATGAGTTTTATGAGACCGGGCCCACATTGGCCGTTTTACGACTTTCGTACAAAATACAAGTTTCGACCACATGATTTTTAACACAAAATAAAGACCGAGCATGGCGATTGGGGATACGCTACCCAATCCTAATCCATCCAAAAGCAAGATCTTCTAAAGCAACTATGCGAGTCCACTAGTCCCCGTTTACCCGAGCCACCGCATCCATGCTGTGACGACCCGGGAATTTCCGACCAAATTTAAACCTAATCTTTATATTTTTCCAACACGATAAGCAAAGTTTGTTAAGTTAAATCTCAAAAATTTTAAACTGTCTTCTTACATTCATTTAACCTTTGACTATTCCCGTCGATTCACGAACAGTTGTGTGTAAATAGATATGTATACATTTATGTATATATATATATATATATATATATATATATATATATATGAAATTAGATACATTTAACTGTTATTATTATTAGGATAATTAGTTGTAAAAGTATGATTTTATTATTATTAAGATTATTATTATTATGTTTAACAATATCATTAAAATCATTAATTATATTATAAAAATAATATGATACATTGTTAATATCAGTAATAATATCAATTGTTATTAATAATTATTACTATCATTACTGTTAATATTATTATTAATTATTATTATTATTATAATTATTTATGTAATTATTATTATTATTAGTATTTTTATTATTAGAAATATTATTACTATATTTATAAACTATTGACATTAATTAAATACAAATTATAAATGCAAGTAATTACAAAATTCTGTTTGCAGTCGTTGTTATTAGGTTGAAATTGTGATCCTGATTGATTTCCATTGTCGACTTCTTCTTGCTATAAATCAAACAACATCTTATCCAATTTTTTGTTTTTAGTCTTTGATCTGTTACACATCTTTTTCATTCATACCAATTTATAAACTTTACATCAATATCCAAAATTAATGAGGAATCAATCGTACACCTCTTAGCTCCCAACTCTTTGTATCAAGCTTCAATTCTTGAGTCAAACTTTTGTTTCAAAAAGTCAAATTTATGAACATCGATCAAATTCGAATTCGTATGAATGTTGTAAGATCAATTGACGATTCCAAGGGTTTCTAGGATTGATTTGCAAAATGTTTTGTGTTATAATCCTTGTCAAATACGAACCCAAAACTAAAATCAATTTTTTTTTTCTTATTACCAGCGACGGTATAATTTTTTTTTTAAAGTTGTTTTCAAACAACGAAAATAACAACAGAGTGTATTTGTCTCGATTTTATTATCAAATCCCAACTTTTAAATTGCTGATTTTAGTTACTATATAAGCTGTGGTTAAATTCCAAGTGGTGAAGAAGAAGATGTATTGAAACAGAAAACGTACAGTTTAAGTAAATTAGGATAGAAGATTTTAACAGAAAGAAAGAAGTGGGGGAGTGGTTTAAGGTGTTGACGGGTAACCGGGAGGTCGCGGGTTCGAGCTTCGTTGTGGGTAAATCTTTTTACACAAAGCATTAAAGGGTTCGTGAATTCGAGGTCAACACTACTCTTGTTAAATGACGTCATATGTATTTTTACTACAAAATACAGTAGGTGAGTTTCATTTGCTCCCTTTTTATATATAATTTTGGGCTGAGAATACATGCGCTGATTTATAAATGTTTTACGAAATAGGCACAAGTACTAAAACTAATTCTATGTGGGTTTAAACCAGAAATATACCCTTAGCTTGGTAACATTAAACTACTTGTCTATGTACGGTAGGCGCGAATCCTAAAGATAGATCTATTGGGCCTGACAAACCCCATCCTGACTATGGGATGCTTTAGTACTTCGAAGTTATATTAAACACACCTGATCTGGTGTACTTCAGAGGGTAAAACATGAATGTTAAGGCTTGTTACCGAGTGCCTACAACTTATAGAATACTTTTATACACTTGCGAGTGTATTATGTTTATGATTATGAAATCTTGTGGTCTATTAATAAATTGGAATGATTGTTATAATAAACCTATGAACTCACCAACCTTTTGGTTGACACTTTTAAGCATGTTTATTCTCAGGTACGAATTAAGTCTTCCGCTGTGCATTAGCTCATTATAAGGACATTACTTGGAGTCGATCATCGCAATGGGACCAAATGTTGATGACTTCGTCCAGATGAATTAGGACGGGTCGCTACAGTTGGTATCAGAGCGTTGGTCCTAGCGAACCAGGTCTTGCATTAGTGTGTCTAACTGATAGTTGTTAGGATGCATTAGCGAGTCTGGACTTCGACCTTAGCCGCATATTATAAGTTTTGTTATCAATTCTTGTCGGAAATTACTTGCTTATCATCCTTAAGCTTATACATGATTTCCTGCACTTATTTGATAGATAGTGTACAGATAAATTCATATCTTAGCGTATCTGTTACTGTAGACTTTATCTGACACGTTTCCTTATTTTTCTTCGTAATCTACGGGATCTTCTGTACTATGTATAGGTATTCTATATAATTAGAATATCATCCGATATCCGAAAATAATTTCATATCGAAAAATCTTTTATTCAATCGTACACAATGGAACTCACCATTAGATCAAGTCCCTCGGATTCCGATATGGAGTCCCACTCAAGCTTCGAAAGCAGTGTAGCCGGAATGGATCAACCAAATAGTCATCACCAATTCATCTGATGGATTCGTAGTCGACTTAACCAATGAAGACAAGAAGAAGGCGATCCCTTCCACCCATCAACTTGCACCTCTTAGTGAAGAACCTGAAGCACATACTGGTGAACCTATTCGAAACACCATTTTTAGCCTCATCTCCAGGGTATCTCGTCACGATTATCTTCTATCTAAAATTCTAAA
The DNA here is from genome assembly GCF_046630445.1 of Rutidosis leptorrhynchoides. Taxonomy (NCBI): domain Eukaryota; kingdom Viridiplantae; phylum Streptophyta; class Magnoliopsida; order Asterales; family Asteraceae; genus Rutidosis; species Rutidosis leptorrhynchoides. Next base: position 443,025,185 of record NC_092337.1, on the reverse strand, counting down.
CCTTATTCATCCGCTCATTCCGACCGACAATCATCCCCGAACAATGGAAGAAGTCAACAAACTTCGCGCTCGAGTAATCAATTTGGAGGATATGGTGCAAAAATTACCAGCTTCAGCAACAACACTCGTACCATCAACACCACAATATCACAATCTATACCCCAAGCATGATCTTTGTTCTACATATCGTTCTACATTGATTATCTTCGCTCGACATGGCGATTATGTAATTTCTAAAGTTTTAGAGATTATGTAAACTAGTACTAACGATAAATCGAATGAGTTTAATATCTTGTTGACTCATTAAATCCATGATTACATCTGAAGAAAATATATATGTATGTATATTTTCATAAAGATTGTAATTAAAAATTCTTTTGTACAAACTGTTAATGATGAGAATATTTTAACGGGTAGGTAATACCCGAGGAATATTGGAGTTTCACATTAATAAGTTACACTGTACATTATTCGAATCTGATTCAATGGTCATTTACTATCCTATTTACATCCACCGATATACGTATCCGTTCACCACAGAATAACCATTTTTCATTCAATTTCATATTTGGATTTTGACCTATCAGAATCCAACAAGTGGCATAATGAAGAAAACATTGGACAAAATAAAATTTGTTAGAAACAAACAAATTAATTATAAAGAATTTTGTTAAGAATCCACGCTAACTGTTCCTAGCTAACTGGTTATATTTTATTTACCGCAATTTAATTATCGCAATTTACATTCTCGCAATTTACATTCTCGCAATTTACATTCTCATAATTTTATTTATCGTCATTTAATTTCTGTTATTTATTTTACGCACTTTAAATATCGAGACACGTATACAAGGTTTTGACATATCATATCGACGCATTTATATATATTATTTGGAATAACCATGGACACTCTATATGCAGTAATGATCGAGTTCTCTATACAGGGTTGAGATTGATTCTACAATAATATATATAACTTGAGTTGTGATCGAGTCTGAGACATGTACACGGGTCACGATACGTAATAATTAATTCGAATATTATATATTAAACTATATATGAATTATTAGACTGTTAACTGTAGACTATCGACTGTGGACTAATAACATTAGATAATTAAGATGAATTAAAATATTGATTATAACATATGAAACTAAACAATTCTTCAAGTTTGCCACTTGATTTCATCTTAAACATCATTTGTATCTTGACGATTACAATCTACGTTCAAACCTTTAATGATTCTTGAAAACACCTCAATCGAGAGGATGAACCAGCCGTACTTCATCTACGAAAGAAAAGATTGAGGCATATAGTTATGCACCTGAAGATCTCTCAGAAACTGAGTAATCATTTAACACATAGCTGTGCTAATCCTTTTAGTGTTATTATTACCCAAAATAAGTTGGTAATCCCTTTCAAGGTGGAAAATTTTGCCACAGCTCCAACAAGTCAACTTCAACCTTTCGACTGAAATTATATACCTCTTCGTGCTATCTGTATTACATTATATCGGAAATTTATATAAAACCTAAGAATGAATTATGAATGTTTCTGGAGTAGTGTTGGGAATTGAAGCATGAGTTAGTATAATATAATGCGCTTGGCCAACGTGATTATATTACAGTAAGTCATGCTGAGTTTCTAAATGGAACGTGATGATGGTTCACAGTAGATCATATCATCGTCATGTGCCATGTTACATAACTCTTTCATTCTAGTTAACCTCTGAACATATTAATAAAATATATTCTTGATAGTTCTATTCTCAATGATTCTAGTAATTTGACGAATCAAATCGTGCTATTACGTTCTTTCTTGATTATAACATTAAATTCATTCGAAACTCCATACTTACAAATTCTGGACCATTACTCATTTTACTGGAAATCGAGAGGAGATTAAAAAGACAAAGAGCTCCGAAACATAAGGGAAGATATAAAACTCGACAACAACACTGAAATTACAATAATTAGAAATTAAAATATCACGACAATTAAAAATTATAAGATTACGACAATTAAACTAAAAATACTAGAAATTAAAAACTACTCGTCGTCGTCGTCATCTGTGATGTAGTGTTCACCAGTCAATTCACCATCTGTGAGTTACTCTGGAGACATCAGCATTTCTCTTGTTGCTTCAACTGCTGCTTCAGCTGATTCATCGAGGTAATGATAACCCAACGTCTCTTCATCTTCAAGAACCATATATAGAGAAATGCGTTTACCACGATCTTCAATGGTATCTTTTATAAAGTACCATTGATCATCGGTACACAGAAAACTTGCCCTACAATCCACATCATAATCGTCTTTATAAAAGAACACATATGTGAATTCACACGGAACTTTTTTCTTCAGAAAGGATAGCAAGTCTTGTAAACCAACATCACGAATGTCGATATCTTCAAACGAAATACTGTCGCCCCACTTGTATTCCTTCATTTGATTACGAAAATCACCTCCGTAATAAACATCGAATGAAACAATCATTGGGGGAAGTGTTAGCATTTTGCAGTTTGGGAATGTTTGATTTTGATTTTGAGAGAGGTGGAAATATAAAAGAAATATATGTTTGAGTGTATAAAATGAAGTATATGGTTGGTGTTTATATAATGTAAAAGTAGCCGTTGGGATTTTTTTTTTTTAGTTTTACTAACGGGTAAAAATTTAGCCGCTGGGATCTCTCTTATGATAGTTTCATTCGTACTCTTTGAATAATCGAATTATTTTATTCTTATTACTCAATGATGATAAAACTTTAATTTTCAACTCATATGAGTCAGGAAAACATATTTATTGTTAGCCATGACTATCCTAATCAAATTTCGGGACGAAATTTCTTTAACGGGTAGGTACTGTGACGACCCGGGAATTTCCGACCAAATTTAAACCTAATCTTTATATTTTTCAGACACGATAAGCAAAGTTTGTTAAGTTAAATCTCAAAAATTTTAAACTGTCTTCTTACATTCATTTAACCTTTGACTATTCCCGTCGATTCACGAACAGTTGTGTGTAAATAAATATGTATACATTTATGTATATATATATATATATGAAATTAGATACATTTAACTGTTATTATTATTAGGATAATTAGTTGTAAAAGTATGATTTTATTATTATTAAGATTATTATTATTATGTTTAACAATATCATTAAAATCATTAATTATATTATAAAAATAATATGATACATTGTTAAAATCAGTAATAATATCAATTGTTATTAATAATTATTACTATCATTACTGTTAATATTATTATTAATTATTATTATTATTATCATTATTTATGTAATTATTATTATTATTAGTATTTTTATTATTAGAAATATTATTACTATATTTATAAACTATTGACATTAATTAAATACAAATTATAAATGCAAGTAATTACAAAATTCTGTTTGCAGTCGTTGTTATTAGGTTGAAATTGTGATCCTGATTGATTTCCATTGTCGACATCTTCTTGCTATAAATCAAACAACATCTTATCCAATTTTTTGTTTTTAGTCTTTGATCTGTTACACATCTTTTTCATTCATACCAATTTATAAACTTTACATCAATATCCAAAATTAATGAGGAATCAATCGTACACCTCTTTCTATTCTTTTTATTTATTTATTTATTTTCTTTCTGTTTATGAATTGGAACCTGTCGACTAGATTGGCTGTGCAATAAACAAATTCTTCAATAAATTCGATTTACATTCAGTTCTTTTATTATTTTTATCAATTAAAACTCTTACAAAATTTATCAAAGTGAAATTTTCAAAGATACATTCAAGAAACCCAGACGGTTCCCTCTGTTCGTTCCACTTTTTATCAATTCTGCGAATTTGAAACAATCTTCAAAATGTAACAATGTGATTCTGTTAGGAATCATCCAATAAAACTTTCTGTAAAATCTTAGCTCCCAACTCTTTGTATCAAGCTTCAATTCTTGAGTCAAACTTTTGTTTCAAAAAGTCAAATTTATGAACATCGATCAAATTCGAATTCGTATGAATGTTGTAAGATCAATTGACGATTACAAGGGTTTCTAGGATTGATTTGCAAAATGTTTTGTGTTATAATCCTTGTCAAATACGAACCCAAAACTAAAATCAATTTTTTTTTTCTTATTACCAGCGACGGTATAATTTTTTTTTTTTAAAGTTGTTTTCAAACAACGAAAATAACAACAGAGTGTATTTGTCTCGATTTTATTATCAAATCCCAACTTTTAAATTGCTGATTTTAGTTACTATATAAGCTGTGGTTAAATTCCAAGTGGTGAAGAAGAAGATGTATTGAAACAGAAAACGTACAGTTTAAGTAAATTAGGATAGAAGATTTTAACAGAAAGAAAGAAGTGGGGGAGTGGTTTAAGGTGTTGACGGGTAACCGGGAGGTCGCGGGTTCGAGCTTTGTTGTGGGTAAATCTTTTTACACAAAGCATTAAAGGGTTCGTGAATTCGAGGTCAACACTACTCTTGTTAAATGACGTCATATGTATTTTTACTACAAAATACAGTAGGTGAATTTCATTTGCTCCCTTTTTATATATAATTTTGGGCTGAGAATACATGCGCTGATTTATAAATGTTTTACGAAATAGGCACAAGTACTAAAACTAATTCTATGTGGGTTTAAACCAGAAATATACCCTTAGCTTGGTAACATTAAACTACTTGTCTATGTACGGTAGGCGCGAATCCTAAAGATAGATCTATTGGGCCTGACAAACCCCATCCTGACTATGGGATGCTTTAGTACTTCGAAGTTATATTAAACACACCTGGTCTGGTGTACTTCAGAGGGTAAAACATGAATGTTAAGGCTTGTTACCGAGTGCCTACAACTTATAGAATACTTTTATACACTTGCGAGTGTATTATGTTTATGATTATGAAATCTTGTGGTCTATTAATAAATTGGAATGATTGTTATAATAAACCTATGAACTCACCAACCTTTTGGTTGACACTTTTAAGCATGTTTATTCTCAGGTACGAATTAAGTCTTCCGCTGTGCATTAGCTCATTATAAGGACATTACTTGGAGTCGATCATCGCAATGGGACCAAATGTTGATGACTTCGTCCAGATGAATTAGGACGGGTCGCTACAGTTGGTATCAGAGCGTTGGTCCTAGCGAACCAGGTCTTGCATTAGTGTGTCTAACTGATAGTTGTTAGGATGCATTAGCGAGTCTGGACTTCGACCTTAGCCGCATATTATAAGTTTTGTTATCAATTCTTGTCGGAAATTACTTGCTTATCATCCTTAAGCTTATACATGATTTCCTGCACTTATTTGATAGATAGTGTACAGATAAATTCATATCTTAGCGTATCTGTTACTGTAGACTTTATCTGACACGTTTCCTTATTTTTCTTCGTAATCTACGGGATCTTCTGTACTATGTATAGGTATTCTATATAATTAGAATATCATCCGATATCCAAAAATAATTTCATATCGAAAAATCTTTTATTCAATCGTACACAATGGAACTCACCATTAGATCAAGTCCCTCGGATTCCGATATGGAGTCCCACTCAAGCTTCGAAAGCAGTGTAGCCGGAATGGATCAACCAAATAGTCATCACCAATTCATCTGATGGATTCGTAGTCGACTTAACCAATGAAGACAAGAAGAAGGCGATCCCTTCCACCCATCAACTTGCACCTCTTAGCGAAGAACCTGAAGCACATACTGGTGAACCTATTCGAAACACCATTTTTAGCCTCATCTCCAGGGTATCTCGTCACGATTATCTTCTATCTAAAATTCTAAACCTTATTCATCCGCTCATTCCGACCGACAATCATCCCCGAACAATGGAAGAAGTCAACAAACTTCGCGCTCGAGTAATCAATTTGGAGGATATGGTGCAAAAATTACCAGCTTCAGCAACAACACTCGTACCATCAACACCACAATATCACAATCTATACCCCAAGCATGATCTTTGTTCTACATATCGTTCTACATTGATTATCTTCGCTCGACATGGCGATTATGTAATTTCTAAAGTTTTAGAGATTATGTAAACTAGTACTAACGATAAATCGAATGAGTTTAATATCTTGTTGACTCATTAAATCCATGATTACATCTGAAGAAAATATATATGTATGTATATTTTCATAAAGATTGTAATTAAAAATTCTTTTGTACAAACTGTTAATGATGAGAATATTTTAACGGGTAGGTAATACCCGAGGAATATTGGAGTATCACATTAATAAGTTACACTGTACATTATTCGAATCTGATTCAACGGTCATTTACTATCCTATTTACATCCACCGATATACGTATCCGTTCACCACAGAATAACCATTTTTCATTCAATTTCATATTTGGATTTTGACCTATCAGAATCCAACAAGTGGCATAATGAAGAAAACATTGGACAAAATAAAATTTGTTAGAAACAAACAAATTAATTATAAAGAATTTTGTTAAGAATCCACGCTAACTGTTCCTAGCTAACTGGTTATATTTTATTTACCGCAATTTAATTATCGCAATTTACATTCTCGCAATTTACATTCTCGCAATTTACATTCTCATAATTTTATTTATCGTCATTTAATTTCTGTTATTTATTTTACGCACTTTAAATATCGGGACACGTATACAAGGTTTTGACATATCATATCGACGCATTTATATATATTATTTGGAATAACCATGGACACTCTATATGCAGTAATGATCGAGTTCTCTATACAGGGTTGAGATTGATTCTACAATAATATATATAACTTGAGTTGTGATCGAGTCTGAGACATGTACACGGGTCACGATACGTAATAATTAATTCGAATATTATATATTAAACTATATATGAATTATTAGACTGTTAACTGTAGACTATCGACTGTGGACTAATAACATTAGATAATTAAGATGAATTAAAATATTGATTATAACATATGAAACTAAACAATTCTTCAAGTTTGCCACTTGATTTCATCTTAAACATCATTTGTATCTTGACGATTACAATCTACGTTCAAACCTTTAATGATTCTTGAAAACACCTCAATCGAGAGGATGAACCAGCCGTACTTCATCTACGAAAGAAAAGATTGAGGCATATAGTTATGCACCTGAAGATCTCTCAGAAACTGAGTAATCATTTAACACGTAGCTGTGCTAATCCTTTTAGTGTTATTATTACCCAAAATAAGTTGGTAATCCCTTTCAAGGTGGAAAATTTTGCCACAGCTCCAACAAGTCAACTTCAACCTTTCGACTGAAATTATATACCTCTTCGTGCTATCTGTATTACATTATATCGGAAATTTATATAAAACCTAAGAATGAATTATGAATGTTTCTGGAGTAGTGTTGGGAATTGAAGCATGAGTTAGTATAATATAATGCGCTTGGCCAACGTGATTATATTACAGTAAGTCATGCTGAGTTTCTAAATGGAACGTGATGATGGTTCACAGTAGATCATATCATCGTCATGTGCCATGTTACATAACTCTTTCATTCTAGTTAACCTCTGAACATATTAATAAAATATATTCTTGATAGTTCTATTCTCAATGATTCTAGTAATTTGACGAATCAAATCGTGCTATTACGTTCTTTCTTGATTATAACATTAAATTCATTCGAAACTCCATACTTACAAATTCTGGACCATTACTCATTTTACTGGAAATCGAGAGGAGATTAAAAAGACAAAGAGCTCCGAAACATAAGGGAAGATATAAAACTCGACAACAACACTGAAATTACAATAATTAGAAATTAAAATATCACGACAATTAAAAATTATAAGATTACGACAATTAAACTAAAAATACTAGAAATTAAAAACTACTCGTCGTCGTCGTCATCTGTGATGTAGTGTTCACCAGTCAATTCACCATCTGTGAGTTACTCTGGAGACATCAGCATTTCTCTTGTTGCTTCAACTGCTGCTTCAGCTGATTCATCGAGGTAATGATAACCCAACGTCTCTTCATCTTCAAGAACCATATATAGAGAAATGCGTTTACCACGATCTTCAATGGTATCTTTTATAAAGTACCATTGATCATCGGTACACAGAAAACTTGCCCTACAATCCACATCATAATCGTCTTTATAAAAGAACACATATGTGAATTCACACGGAACTTTTTTCTTCAGAAAGGATAGCAAGTCTTGTAAACCAACATCACGAATGTCGATATCTTCAAACGAAATACTGTCGCCCCACTTGTATTCCTTCATTTGATTACGAAAATCACCTCCGTAATAAACATCGAATGAAACAATCATTGGGGGAAGTGTTAGCATTTTGCAGTTTGGGAATGTTTGATTTTGATTTTGAGAGAGGTGGAAATATAAAAGAAATATATGTTTGAGTGTATAAAATGAAGTATATGGTTGGTGTTTATATAATGTAAAAGTAGCCGTTGGGATTTTTTTTTTTTTTAGTTTTACTAACGGGTAAAAATTTAGCCGCTGGGATCTCTCTTATGATAGTTTCATTCGTACTCTTTGAATAATCGAATTATTTTATTCTTATTACTCAATGATGATAAAACTTTAATTTTCAACTCATATGAGTCAGGAAAACATATTTATTGTTAGCCATGACTATCCTAATCAAATTTCGGGACGAAATTTCTTTAACGGGTAGGTACTGTGACGACCCGGGAATTTCCGACCAAATTTAAACCTAATCTTTATATTTTTCAGACACGATAAGCAAAGTTTGTTAAGTTAAATCTCAAAAATTTTAAACTGTCTTCTTACATTCATTTAACCTTTGACTATTCCCGTCGATTCACGAACAGTTGTGTGTAAATAAATATGTATACATTTATGTATATATATATATATATGAAATTAGATACATTTAACTGTTATTATTATTAGGATAATTAGTTGTAAAAGTATGATTTTATTATTATTAAGATTATTATTATTATGTTTAACAATATCATTAAAATCATTAATTATATTATAAAAATAATATGATACATTGTTAAAATCAGTAATAATATCAATTGTTATTAATAATTATTACTATCATTACTGTTAATATTATTATTAATTATTATTATTATTATCATTATTTATGTAATTATTATTATTATTAGTATTTTTATTATTAGAAATATTATTACTATATTTATAAACTATTGACATTAATTAAATACAAATTATAAATGCAAGTAATTACAAAATTCTGTTTGCAGTCGTTGTTATTAGGTTGAAATTGTGATCCTGATTGATTTCCATTGTCGACTTCTTCTTGCTATAAATCAAACAACATCTTATCCAATTTTTTGTTTTTAGTCTTTGATCTGTTACACATCTGTTTCATTCATACCAATTTATAAACTTTACATCAATATCCAAAATTAATGAGGAATCAATCGTACACCTCTTTCTATTCTTTTTATTTATTTATTTATTTTCTTTCTGTTTATGAATTGGAACCTGTCGACTAGATTGGCTGTGCAATAAACAAATTCTTCAATAAATTCGATTTACATTCAGTTCTTTTATTATTTTTATCAATTAAAACTCTTACAAAATTTATCAAAGTGAAATTTTCAAAGATACATTCAAGAAACCCAGACGGTTCCCTCTGTTCGTTCCACTTTTTATCAATTCTGCGAATTTGAAACAATCTTCAAAATGTAACAATGTGATTCTGTTAGGAATCATCCAATAAAACTTTTTGTAAAATCTTAGCTCCCAACTCTTTGTATCAAGCTTCAATTCTTGAGTCAAACTTTTGTTTCAAAAAGTCAAATTTATGAACATCGATCAAATTCGAATTCGTATGAATGTTGTAAGATCAATTGACGATTACAAGGGTTTCTAGGATTGATTTGCAAAATGTTTTGTGTTATAATCCTTGTCAAATACGAACCCAAAACTAAAATCAATTTTTTTTTTCTTATTACCAGCGACGGTATAATTTTTTTTTTTAAAGTTGTTTTCAAACAACGAAAATAACAACAGAGTGTATTTGTCTCGATTTTATTATCAAATCCCAACTTTTAAATTGCTAATTTTATTTACTATATAAGCTGTGGTTAAATTCCAAGTGGTGAAGAAGAAGATGTATTGAAACAGAAAACGTACAGTTTAAGTAAATTAGGATAGAAGATTTTAACAGAAAGAAAGAAGTGGGGGAGTGGTTTAAGGTGTTGACGGGTAACCGGGAGGTCGCGGGTTCGAGCTTTGTTGTGGGTAAATCTTTTTACACAAAGCATTAAAGGGTTCGTGAATTCGAGGTCAACACTACTCTTGTTAAATGACGTCATATGTATTTTTACTACAAAATACAGTAGGTGAGTTTCATTTGCTCCCTTTTTATATATAATTTTGGGCTGAGAATACATGCGCTGATTTATAAATGTTTTACGAAATAGGCACAAGTACTAAAACTAATTCTATGTGGGTTTAAACCAGAAATATACCCTTAGCTTGGTAACATTAAACTACTTGTCTATGTACGGTAGGCACGAATCCTAAAGATAGATCTATTGGGCCTGACAAACCCCATCCTGACTATGGGATGCTTTAGTACTTCGAAGTTATATTAAACACACCTGGTCTGGTGTACTTCAGAGGGTAAAACATGAATGTTAAGGCTTGTTACCGAGTGCCTACAACTTATAGAATACTTTTATACACTTGCGAGTGTATTATGTTTATGATTATGAAATCTTGTGGTCTATTAATAAATTGGAATGATTGTTATAATAAACCTATGAACTCACCAACCTTTTGGTTGACACTTTTAAGCATGTTTATTCTCAGGTACGAATTAAGTCTTCCGCTGTGCATTAGCTCATTATAAGGACATTACTTGGAGTCGATCATCGCAATGGGACCAAATGTTGATGACTTCGTCCAGATGAATTAGGACGGGTCGCTACACATGCAATCTATAAAAATGTCAACAACGAGAGGGTAAGCTAATTCTTAGTGAATGATAATATACTACATACATATATATGCATAAAATGGACACGCCACGAAATAACAAATACCGCATACCGAAGCATCCATATATAAGGCACTACATTAAGCATACCGTACGATCTCTAAGCAACGAGCTAAAGATACAACAACAATTATAAGTTCACGAACGACGATGTGAACCACGCCAAATAGCTACACCCGGAGGGTTAGCTACAACACAACAATACATTAATATATAACAATATAAACGAACAAGGTTAACACCTTAACCCAATACCGAGAACTAAATACCACAATGAAGATTGACCGAACTACACGAGCCTTAGTAATCCGAAACCACACGAGATTACTATCTTCACAACATCGAGGTTGGCCGAACTACACGAGCCTTAGTAATCCGAAACCACACGAGATTACTACCTCAATAAGATGACCGAACTACACGAGTCACCATGAATCCGAACTACACGAGATTCATTTTGATAAGATGACCGAACTACACGCGTCATCGTGAATTCGAACTACACGCGATTCACTTCTCCAACTCAAACCCACGGTCACGGGATTATAAAATCCACCACATCGGGGTTATCCACAACCACATCACAATACATGTGATAACGTACACACAAGTGTACACCTCGCCAAAAGGAGGTCAACCAAAATGCACAATCGTGCCAATTGGATCTAAATGCAAGTCCATCAAATCCACCTATATGTGAAGTGAGCTCTATAACCGAGAACCACTTCACCCGACCCGCACCCATCCTACACATACATATGCACATAGGATATTAACACTCACCTTGTCGCCTTGATGAATGCTTCCAAGTAAACCGCAACTCGCCAATGGAAAGTACATATTCCATTATCACAAATTCAACAACACACTTAGATTGGATTTACAAACCAACCCAATTTGACACTTAGTGCAAATTCGACCCAAATGCTCTTCCAAGTACAAACCGCGCCCAAAATTAACCAATAATCACTAACACAAGTGAGAATGGTCCTAACACGCCAATTAAACCCGAACACAAGTGTTAAACACTTACAAATCTCCAAATTGCCCATAAACCCTAATTTTGACCCAAAGTCAAAACTAGTCAACCAAATAACCCTAAATGGGTTTCAATACTTCCATAATCACTAACTTAAGTGATTAAACCCAATTTCAAGTCCTAATCATGGCCAATTAGTTCACCAACCCAAAATCCACCAACAATAACAACAAACCCGATTACTAGCATTACTAAACTCACTCCAAGAGTTTAAATGGGTTTCTCATCAATTTAAGTTCAAATCCTAACTTGATTATCAAAATCAAACAATGAAATTCGGAGTTAGAACTTACCACAACCACCAAAATGAAATGTCCCGTTCTTATTGATTAAAAACGTTCCATATTTATTGATTTCGTTGCGAGGTTTTGACCTCTATATGAGACGTTTTTCAAAGACTGCATTCATTTTAAAACAAACCATAACCTTTATTTCATCAATAAAGGTTTAAAAACCTTTACGTAGATTATCAAATAATGATAATCTAAAATATCCTGTTTACACACGACCATTACATAATGATTTACAATACAAATATGTTACAACAAAATAAGTTTCTTGAATGCAGTTTTTACACAATATCATACAAGCATGGACTCCAAATCTCGTCCTTATTTAAGTATACGACAGCGGAAGCTCTTAATAATCACCTGAGTATAAACATGCTTAAAACGTCAACAAAAATGTTGGTGAGTTATAGGTTTAACCTATATATATCAAATCATAATAATAGACCATAAGATTTCATATTTCAATACACATCCCATACATAGAGATAAAAATCATTCATATGGTGAACACCTGGTAATCGACATTAACAAGATGCATATATAAGAATATCCCCATCATTCCAGGACACCCTTCGGATATGATATAAATTTCGAAGTACTAAAGCATCCGGTACTTTGGATGGGGTTTGTTAGGCCCAATAGATCTATCTTTAGGATTCACGTCAATTAGGGTGTCTGTTTCCTAATTCTTAGATTACCAGACTTAATAAAAAGGGGCATATTCGATTTCGATAATTCAACCATAGAATGTAGTTTCACGTACTTGTGTCTATTTTGTAAATCATTTATAAAACCTGCATGTATTCTCATCCCAAAAACATTAGATTTTAAAAGTGGGACTATAACTCACTTTCACAGATTTTTACTTCGTCGGGAAGTAAGACTTGGCCACTGGTTGATTCACGAACCTATAACAATATATACATATATATCAAAGTATGTTCAAAATATATTTACAACACTTTTAATATATTTTGATGTTTTAAGTTTATTAAGTCAGCTGTCCTCGTTAGTAACCTATAACTAGTTGTCCACAGTTAGATGTACAGAAATAAATCGATAAATATTATCTTAAATCAATCCACGACCCAGTGTATACGTATCTCAGTATTGATCACAACTCAAACTATATATATTTTGGAATTAACCTCAACCCTGTATAGCTAACTCCAACATTCACATATAGAGTGTCTATGGTTGTTCCGAAATATACATAGATGTGTCGACATGATAGGTCAAAACATTGTATACGTGTCTATGGTATCTTAAGATTACATAATATACAATACAAGTTGATTAAGTTATGGTTGGAATAGATTTGTTACCAATTTTCACGTAGCTAAAATGAGAAAAATTATCCAATCTTGTTTTACCCATAACTTCTTCATTTTAAATCCGTTTTGAGTGAATCAAATTGCTATGGTTTCATATTGAACTCTATTTTATGAATCTAAATAGAAAAAGTATAGGTTTATAGTCGGAAAAATTAGTTACAAGTCGTTTTTGTAAAGGTAGTCATTTCAGTCGAAAGAACGACGTCTAGATGACCATTTTAGAAAACATACTTCCACTTTGAGTTTAACCATAATTTTTGGATATAGTTTCATGTTCATAATAAAAATCATTTTCTCAGAATAACAACTTTTAAATCAAAGTTTATCATAGTTTTTAATTAACTAACCCAAAACAGCCCGCGGTGTTACTACGACGGCGTAAATCCGGTTTTATGATGTTTTTCGTGTTTCCAGGTTTTAAATCATTAAGTTAGCATATCATATAGATATAGAACATGTGTTTAGTTGATTTTAAAAATCAAGTTAGAAGGATTAACTTTTGTTTGCGAACAAGTTTAGAATTAACTAAACTATGTTCTAGTGATTACAAGTTTAAACCTTCGAATAAGATAGCTTTATATGTATGAATCGAATGATGTTATGAACATAATTACTACCTTAAGTTCCTTGGATAAACCTACTGGAAAATAGAAAAATGGATCTAGCTTCAACGGATCCTTGGATGGCTCGAAGTTCTTGAAGCAGAATCATGACACGAAAACAAGTTCAAGTAAGATCATCACTTGAAATAAGATTGTTATAGTTATAGAAATTGAACCAAAGTTTGAATATGATTATTACCTTGTATTAGAATGATAACCTACTGTAAGAAACAAAGATTTCTTGAGGTTGGATGATCACCTTACAAGATTGGAAGTGAGCTAGCAAACTTGAAAGTATTCTTGATTTTATGTAACTAGAACTTGTAGAATTTATGAAGAACACTTAGAACTTGAAGATAGAACTTGAGAGAGATCAATTAGATGAAGAAAATTGAAGAATGAAAGTGTTTGTAGGTGTTTTTGGTCGTTGGTGTATGGATTAGATATAAAGGATATGTAATTTTGTTTTCATGTAAATAAGTCATGAATGATTACTCATATTTTTGTAATTCTATGAGATATTTCATGCTAGTTGCCAAATGATGGTTCCCACATGTGTTAGGTGACTCACATGGGCTGCTAAGATCTGATCATTGGAGTGTATATACCAATAGTACATACATCTAAAAGCTGTGTATTGTACGAGTACGAATACGGGTGCATACGAGTAGAATTGTTGATGAAACTGAACGAGGATGTAATTGTAAGCATTTTTGTTAAGTAGAAGTATTTTGATAAGTGTATTGAAGTCTTTCAAAAGTGTATAAATACATATTAAAACACTACATGTATATACATTTTAACTGAGTCGTTAAGTCATCGTTAGTCGTTACATGTAAGTGTTGTTTTGAAACCTTTAGGTTAACGATCTTGTTAAATGTTGTTAACCCAATGTTTATAATATCAAATGAGATTTTAAATTATTATATTATCATGATATTATCATGTATGAATATCTCTTAATATGATATATATACATTAAATGTCTTTACAACGATAATCGTTACATATATGTCTCGTTTAAAAATCATTAAGTTAGTAGTCTTGTTTTTACATATGTAGTTCATTGTTAATATACTTAATGATATGTTTACTTATCATAGTATCATGTTAACTATATATATATATCCATATATATGTCATCATATTGTTTTTACAAGTTTTAACGTTCGTGAATCACCGGTCAACTTGGGTGGTCAATTGTCTATATGAAACATATTTCAATTAATCAAGTCTTAACAAGTTTGATTGCTTAACATGTTGGAAACATTTAATCATGTAAATATCAATCTCAATTAATATATATAAACATGGAAAAGTTCGGGTCACTACAGTACCTACCCGTTAAATAAATTTCGTCCCGAAATTTTAAGCTGTTGAAGGTGTTGACGAATCTTCTGGAAATAGATGCGGGTATTTCTTCTTCATCTGATCTTCATGCTCCCAGGTGAACTCGGGTCCTCTACGAGCATTCCATCGAACCTTAACAATTGGTATCTTGTTTTGCTTAAGTCTTTTAACCTCACGATCCATTATTTCGACGGGTTCTTCGATGAATTGAAGTTTTTCGTTGATTTGGATTTCATCTAACAGAATAGTGAGATCTTCTTTAGTAAAACATTTCTTCAAATTCGAGACGTGGAAAGTGTTATGTACAGCCGCGAGTTGTTGAGGTAACTCAAGTCGGTAAGCTACTGGTCCGACACGATCAATAATCTTGAATGGTCCAATATACCTTGGATTTAATTTCCCTCGTTTACCAAACCGAACAACGCCTTTCCAAGGTGCAACTTTAAGCATGACCATCTCTCCAATTTCAAATTCTATATCTTTTCTTTTAATGTCAGCGTAGCTCTTTTGTCGACTTTGGGCGGTTTTCAACCGTTGTTGAATTTGGATGATCTTCTCGGTAGTTTCTTGTATAATCTCCGGACCCGTAATCTGTCTATCCCCCACTTCACTCCAACAAATTGGAGACCTGCACTTTCTACCATAAAGTGCTTCAAACAGCGCCATCTCAATGCTTGAATGGTAGCTGTTGTTGTAGGAAAATTCTGCTAACGGTAGATGTCGATCCCAACTGTTTCCGAAATCAATAACACATGCTCGTAGCATGTCTTCAAGCGTTTGTATCGTCCTTTCGCTCCGCCCATCAGTTTGTGGATGATAGGCAGTACTCATGTCTAGACGAGTTCCTAATGCTTGCTGTAATGTCTGCCAGAATCTTGAAATAAATCTGCCATCCCTATCAGAGATAATAGAGATTGGTATTCCATGTCTGGAGACGACTTCCTTCAAATACAGTCGTGCTAACTTCTCCATCTTGTCATCTTCTCTTATTGGTAGGAAGTGTGCTAATTTGGTGAGACGATCAACTATTACCCAAATAGTATCAAAACCACTTGCAGTCCTTGGCAATTATTGATGAAATCCATGGTAATATTTTTCCATTTCCATTTCGGGATTTCGGGTTGTTGAAGTAGACCTGATGGTTTCTGATGCTCAGCTTTGACCTTAGAACACATCAAACATTCTCCTACATATTTAGCAACATCGGCTTTCATACCCGGCTACCAAAAATATTTCTTGAGATCCTTGTACATCTTCCCCGTTCCAGGATGTATTGAGTATCTGGTTTTATGAGCTTCTCCAAGTACCATTTCTCTCATATCTCCAAATTTTGATACCTAAATCCTTTCAGCCCTATACCGGGTTCCGTCTTCCCGAATATTAAGATGTTTCTCCGATCCTTTGGGTATTTCATCCTTTAAATTTTCCTCTTTTAAAACTCCTTGTTGCGCCTCCTTTATTTGAGTAGTAAGGTTATTATGAATCATTATATTCATAGATTTTACTCGAATGGGTTCTCTGTCCTTCCTGCTCAAGGCATTGGCTACCACATTTGCCTTCCCCGGGTGGTAACGAATCTCAAAGTCATAATCATTCAACAATTCAATCCACCTACGCTGCCTCATATTCAGTTGTTTCTGATTAAATATGTGTTGAAGACTTTTGTGGTCGGTATATATAATACTTTTGACCCCATATAAGTAGTTCCTCCAAGTCTTTAATGCAAAAACAACCGCGCCTAATTCCAAATCATGCGTCGTATAATTTTGTTCGTGAATCTTTAATTATCTAGACGCATAAGCAATCACCTTCGTTCGTTGCATTAATACACAACCGAGACCTTGCTTTGATGCGTCACAATAAATCACAAAATCATCATTCCCTTCAGGCAATGACAATATAGGTGCCGTAGTTAGCTTTTTCTTCAATAACTGAAACGCTTTCTCTTGTTCATCATTCCATTCAAATTTCTTCCCTTTATGCGTTAATGCAGTCAAGGGTTTTGATATTCTGGAAAAAGTCTTGGATGAACCTTCTGTAGTAACCAGCTAGTCCTAAAAACTGGCGTATGTGTTTTGGAGTTTTTGGAGTTTCCCACTTTTCAACAGTTTCTATCTTTGCCGGATCCACCTTAATACCTTCTTTGTTCACTATGTGACCGAGGAATTGAACTTCTTTCAACCAAAATGCACACTTTGAAAACTTAGCGTACAATTCTTCCTTCCTCAATACTTCTAACACCTTTCTCAAATGTTCACCGTGTTCTTGGTCATTCTTTGAGTAAATAAGTATGTCATCAATGAAAACAATGACAAACTTGTCAAGGTATGGTCCACACACTCGGTTCATAAGGTCCATGAACACAGCTGGTGCATTAGTTAAACCAAACGGCATGACCATAAACTCGTAATGACCGTAACATGTTCTGAAAGCAGTCTTTGGAATATCATCTTCTTTCACCCGCATTTGATGATACCCGGAACGTAAGTCAATCTTTGAATAAACAGACGAGCCTTGTAGTTGATCAAATAAGTCGTCAATTCTCGGCAGTGGATAACGGTTCTTGATGGTAAGTTTGTTCAACTCTCGGTAGTCGATACACAACCTGAATGTACCATCTTTCTTCTTGACAAACAAAATAGGAGCTCCCCACGGTGATGTGCTTGGTCGAATGAAACTGCGCTCTAAAAGTTCTTGTAATTGGTTTTTCAGTTCTTTCATCTCGCTGGGTGCGAGTCTGTAAGGAGCACGAGCTATTGGTGCAGCTCCTGGTACAAGATCTATTTGAAATTCAACGGATCGATGTGGGGGTAATTCCGGTAATTCTTTCAGAAATACATCGGGAAATTCTTTTGCAATGGGAACATCATTGATGCTCTTTTCTTCAGTTTGTACTTTCTCGACGTGTGCTAGAACATCATAGCAACCTTTTCTTATTAGTTTTTGTGCCTTCAAATTACTAATAAGATGTAGCTTCGTGTTGCCCTTTTCTCCGTACACCATTAAGGGTTTTCCTTTTTCTCGTATAATGCGAATTGCATTTTTGTAACAAACGATCTCTGCTTTCACTTCTTTCAACCAGTCCATACCGATTATCACATCAAAACTCCCTAACTCTACTGGTATCAAATCAATCTTAAATGTTTCGCTAACCAGTTTAATTTCTCGATTCCGACATATATTATCTGCTGAAATTAATTTACCATTTGCTAATTCGAGTAAAAATTTACTATCCAAAGGCGTCAATGGACTACTTAATTTAGCACAAAAATCTCTACTCATATAGCTTCTATCCGCACCCGAATCAAATAAAACGTAAGCAGATTTATTGTCAATAAGAAACGTACCCGTAACAAGCTCCGGGTCTTCCTGTGCCTCTGCCGCATTAATATTGAAAACTCTTCCGCGGCCTTGTCCATTCGTGTTCTCCTGGTTCGGGCAATTTCTAATAATGTGGCCCGATTTTCCACATTTATAACAAACTACATTGGCATAACTTGCTCCGACACTACTTGCTCCGCCTTTACTCGTTCCGACACCATTTGTTCCTTTCGTTCTATTAACCCCTGGTCCGTAGACCTCACACTTCGCCGCGCTATGACCATTTCTTTTACCCTTGTTGCAAAATTTGGTGCAGAACCCCGAGTGATACTTTTCACACCTTTGGCATAGCTGCTTCTGATTGTTGTTGTTGTTGCAGTTATTATTGTTGTTGGGATGATTGTTGTAGTTGCTGTTGTTGTTGTTGTTGTTGTTGTTGGGCCGTTTGTTGTAGTTGCGATTGATGTTGCGATTGTTGGGATAATTGTTGCGATTATTGTTGTAATTGCTGTTGTTGTTGTATTGGTGATTCTTATCACCATTTTCCTCCCACTTTCTTTTAACTTGCTTCACATTGGCCTCTTCAGCAGTCTGTTCTTTAATTCTTTCTTCAATCTGGTTCACTAGTTTGTGAGCCATTCTACATGCCTGTTGTATGGAGGCGGGCTCGTGTGAACTTATATCTTCTTGGATTCTTTCCGGTAATCCTTTCACAAACGCGTCGATCTTCTCTTCCTCATCTTCGAATGCTCCCGGACACAATAGGCACAATTCTGTGAATCGTCTTTCGTACGTGGTAATATCAAATCCTTGGGTTCGTAACCCTCTAAGTTCTTTCTTGAGCTTATTGACCTCGGTTCTGGGACGGTACTTCTCGTTCATCAAGTGCTTGAATGCTGACCACGGTAATGCGTACGCATCGTCTTGTCCCACTTGCTCTAGATAGGTATTCCACCATGTTAACGCAGAACCTGTGAAGGCATGCGTAGCGTACTTCACTTTGTCCTCTTCAGTACACTTACTTATGGCAAACACCGATTCGACCTTCTCGGTCCACCGTTTCAATCCGATCGGTCCTTCGGTTCCATCAAATTCCAAAGGTTTGCAGGCAGTGAATTCTTTGTAGGTGCATCCTACACGATTTCCTGTACTGCTAGATCCAAGGTTATTGTTGGTATGTAGCGCAGCCTGTACTGCGGCTATGTTTGAAGCTAGAAAAGTACGGAATTCCTCTTCATTCATATTCACGGTGTGTCGAGTAGTCGGTGCCATTTCCTTCAAAATAGTCAAATGGAACAAGTTAATCATACAGAATATTAAGAGTAGTTAATAGTATATCGTAGCATAATATGAACTCATTTATAAAAGCTTTTTCTTCATATTAGCGTTTTATAAGTTTAAATTCGGGTAGTACCTACCCGTTAAGTTCATACTTAGTAGCTAATATACAATTCAACTACTACAATTCTATATGAAAAACTGATTATAATAATATTTCGCGTTCAAACTTTTACACAATATTTTACAAACTTACAATACCGCTTATTTTACATATAGCATAAAATATAGCACACAATAAATTTGATACAAGATGGTTGTGAAGATAAGTCTAGCTAGTACACAAGTCGTTCAGCAAAGGCAATAAAGACACGTAATTCATACGTCCAGAAACAAGTCATGTATTCTGGTTTTACTAGGATTACTTCCCATCCTTGGTCTTGTGGAACATAACCATTATGGCCGTTGATAAGACAGCGTGTTGTAACGTCGTCAAAGGGACGAGGGTTACGTAATGTCCAACAGTCCCGTAACAATCTAAAAACCTCATTTCTTACCCCAATTACCGACTCCGTCACTTGTGGGAACATTTTGTTTAATAGTTGTAGCCCGATGTTCTTGTTCTCACTTTGGTGAGAAGCGAACATTACTAATCCGTAAGCATAACATGCTTCTTTATGTTGCATGTTAGCCGCTTTTTCTAAATCACGAAGTCCAATATTCGGATATATTGAGTCAAAATAATTTCTTAACCCATTGCATAAAATAGCATTTGGGTTCCCCGCAATATATGCGTCAAAGTAAACACATCGTAACTTATGGATTTCCCAATGTGATATCCCCCATCTTTCGAACGAAAGCCTTTTATAAACCAAGGCATTCTTGGAACGTTCTTCGAATGTCTTACAAACTGATCTCGCCTTAAATAGTTATGCCGAAGAATTCTGACCGTCTCTAGACAAGATTTCATCAATCATGTCTCCGGGTAGGTCTCTTAAAATATTGGGTTGTCTATCCATTTTGTGTTTTTATACTGTAAAATAGACAAGAGTTAGATTCATAAAAAAAATACTTATTAATACAAGCAATTTTTACATATATCATAAAGCATAAGCACACTATATAACATATATTACACCACACGAATACAACTATCTTATTCCGACTCGCTTGTTTCTTCTTCTTCGGTTTTAGTTCGTTTTGCCAAGTTTCTAGGGATATATGATGTTCCCCTAATACGAGCCGTCGTTTTCCACATTGGTTTAGAAAAACCTGGTGGTTTAGAGGTTCCCGGGTCATTGTTACAACTTAAGGACTTCGGGGGTTGACGATACATATAAAGTTCATCGGGGTTGGAATTAGATTTCTCTATTTTTATGCCCTTTCCCTTATTATTTTCTTTTGCCTTTTTAAATTCAGTTGGGGTAATTTCTATAACATCATCAGAATTCTCGTCGGAATCCGATTCATCGGAGAATTGGTAATCCTCCCAATATTTTGCTTCCTTGGCGGAAACACCATTGACCATAATTAACCTTGGTCGGTTGGTTGAGAATTTTCTTTTACTTAACCGTTTTATTATTTCCCCCACCGGTTCTATTTCTTCATCCGGTTCCGATTCTTCTTCCGGTTTCGATTCTTCTTCCGGTTCCGACTCTTCTTCCGGTTCCTCTTCGGGAACTTGTGAATCAGTCCACGAATCATTCCAATTTACATTTGACTCTTCATTATTATTAGGTGAGTCAATGGGACTTGTTCTAGAGGTAGATATATATCACATAATATCAAACGCGTTAAGAGATTAATATATCACATAATATTCACATGTTAAAAATATATAGTTTCCAACAAAATTTGTTAAGCAATCATTTTTCAAGTAAACACGGTCGAAGTCCAGACTCACTAATGCATCCTAACAAACTCGATAAGACACACTAATGCAAAATTCTGGTTCTCTAAGACCAACGCTCGGATACCAACTGAAATGTCCCGTTCTTATTGATTAAAAACGTTCCATATTTATTGATTTCGTTGCGAGGTTTTGACCTCTATATGAGACGTTTTTCAAAGACTGCATTCATTTTAAAACAAACCATAGCCTTTATTTCATCAATAAAGGTTTAAAAAGCTTTACGTAGATTATCAAATAATGATAATCTAAAATATCCTGTTTACACACGACCATTACATAATGGTTTACAATACAAATATGTTACAACAAAATAAGTTTCTTGAATGCAGTTTTTACACAATATCATACAAGCATGGACTCCAAATCTCGTCCTTATTTAAGTATGTAACAACGGAAGCTCTTAATAATCACCTGAGAATAAACATGCTTAAAACGTCAACAAAAATGTTGGTGAGTTATAGGTTTAACCTATATATATCAAATCATAATAATAGACCACAAGATTTCATATTTCAATACACATCCCATACATAGAGATAAAAATCATTCATATGGTGAACACCTGGTAACCGACATTAACAAGAAGCATATATAAGAATATCCCCATCATTCCGGGACACCCTTCGGATATGATATAAATTTCGAAGTACTAAAGCATCCGGTACTTTGGATGGGGTTTGTTAGTCCCAATAGATCTATCTTTAGGATTCGCGTCAATTAGGGTGTCTGTTCCCTAATTCTTAGATTACCAGACTTAATAAAAAGGGGCATATTCAATTTCGATAATTCAACCATAGAATGTAGTTTCACGTACTTGTGTCTATTTTGTAAATCATTTATAAAACCTGCATGTATTCTCATCCCAAAAATATTAGATTTTAAAAGTGGGACTATAACTCACTTTCACAGATTTTTACTTCGTCGGGAAGTAAGACTTGGCCACTGGTTGATTCATGAACCTATAACAATATATACATATATATCAAAGTATGTTCAAAATATATTTACAACACTTTTAATATATTTTGATGTTTTAAGTTTAGTAAGTCAGCTGTCCTCGTTAGTAACCTACAACTAGTTGTCCACAGTTAGATGTACAGAAATAAATCGATAAATATTATCTTGAATCAATCCACGACCCAGTGTATACGTATCTCAGTATTGATCACAACTCAAACTATATATATTTTGGAATCAACCTCAACCCTGTATAGCTAACTCCAACATTCACATATAGAGTGTCTATGGTTGTTCCGAAATATATATAGATTTGTCGACATGATAGGTCGAAACATTGTATACGTGTCTATGGTATCTCAAGATTACATAATATACAATACAAGTTGATTAAGTTATGGTTGGAATAGATTTGTTACCAATTTTCACGTAGCTAAAATGAGAAAAATTATCCAATCTTGTTTTACCCATAACTTCTTCATTTTAAATCCGTTTTGAGTGAATCAAATTGCTATGATTTCATATTGAACTCTATTTTATGAATCTAAATAGAAAAAGTATAGGTTTATAGTCGGAAAAATAAGTTACAAGTCGTTTTTGTAAAGGTAGTCATTTCAGTCGAAAGAACGACGTCTAGATGACCATTTTAGAAAACATACTTCCACTTTGAGTTTAACCATAATTTTTGGATATAGTTTCATGTTCATAATAAAAATCATTTTCTCAGAATAACAACTTTTAAATCAAAGTTTATCATAGTTTTTAATTAACTAACCCAAAACAGCCCGCGGTGTTACTACGACGGCGTAAATCCGATTTTACGGTGTTTTTCGTGTTTCCAGGTTTTAAATCATTAAGTTAGCATATCATATAGATATAGAACATGTGTTTAGTTGATTTTAAAAGTCAAGTTAGAAGGATTAACTTTTGTTTGCGAACAAGTTTAGAATTAACTAAACTATGTTCTAGGGATTACAAGTTTAAACCTTCGAATAAGATAGCTTTATATGTATGAATCGAATGATGTTATGAACATCATTACTACCTTAAGTTCCTTGGATAAACCTACTGGAAAAGATAAAAATGGATCTAGCTTCAACGGATCCTTGGATGGCTCGAAGTTCTTGAAGCAGAATCATGACACGAAAACAAGTTCAAGTAAGATCATCACTTGAAATAAGATTGTTATAGTTATAGAAATTGAACTAAAGTTTGAATATGATTATTACCTTGTATTAGAATGATAACCTACTGTAAGAAACAAAGATTTCTTGAGGTTGGATGATCACCTTACAAGATTGGAAGTGAGCTAGCAAACTTGAAAGTATTCTTGATTTTATGTAACTAGAACTTGTAGAATTTATGAAGAACACTTAGAACTTGAAGATAGAACTTGAGAGAGATCAATTAGATGAAGAAAATTGAAGAATGAAAGTGTTTGTAGGTGTTTTTGGTCATTGGTGTATGGATTAGATATAAAGGATATGTAATTTTGTTTTCATGTAAATAAGTCATGAATGATTACTCATATTTTTGTAATTCTATGAGATATTTTATGCTAGTTGCCAAATGATGGTTCCCACATGTGTTAGGTGACTCACATGGGCTGCTAAGAGCTGATCATTGGAGTGTATATACCAATAGTACATACATCTAAAAGCTGTGTATTGTACGAGTACGAATACGGGTGCATACGAGTAGAATTGTTGATGAAACTGAACGAGGATGTAATTGTAAGCATTTTTGTTAAGTAGAAGTATTTTGATAAGTGTATTGAAGTCTTTCAAAAGTGTATAAATACATATTAAAACACTACATGTATATACATTTTAACTGAGTCGTTAAGTCATCGTTAGTCGTTACATGTAAGTGTTGTTTTGAAACCTTTAGGTTAACGATCTTGTTAAATGTTGTTAACCCAATGTTTATAATATTAAATGAGATTTTAAATTATTATATTATCATGATATTATCATGTATGAATATCTCTTAATATGATATATATACATTAAATGTCTTTACAACGATAATCGTTACATATATGTCTCGTTTAAAAATCATTAAGTTAGTAGTCTTGTTTTTACATATGTAGTTCATTGTTAATATACTTAATGATATGTTTACTTATCATAGTATCATGTTAACTATATATATATCCATATATATGTCATCATATAGTTTTTACAAGTTTTAACGTTCGTGAATCACCGGTCAACTTGGGTGGTCAATTGTCTATATGAAACATATTTCAATTAATCAAGTCTTAACAAGTTTGATTGCTTAACATGTTGGAAACATTTAATCATGTAAATATCAATCTCAATTAATATATATAAACATGGAAAAGTTCGGGTCACTACAGTACCTACCCGTTAAATAAATTTCGTCCCGAAATTTTAAGCTGTTGAAGGTGTTGACGAATCTTCTGGAAATAGATGCGGGTATTTCTTCTTCATCTGATCTTCATGCTCCCAGGTGAACTCGGGTCCTCTACGAGCATTCCATCGAACCTTAACAATTGGTATCTTGTTTTGCTTAAGTCTTTTAACCTCACGATCCATTATTTCGACGGGTTCTTCGATGAATTGAAGTTTTTCGTTGATTTGGATTTCATCTAACGGAATAGTGAGATCTTCTTTAGTAAAACATTTCTTCAAATTCGAGACGTGGAAAGTGTTATGTACAGCCGCGAGTTGTTGAGGTAACTCAAGTCGGTAAGCTACTGGTCCGACACGATCAATAATCTTGAATGGTCCAATATACCTTGGATTTAATTTCCCTCGTTTACCAAATCGAACAACGCCTTTCCAAGGTGCAACTTTAAGCATGACCATCTCTCCAATTTCAAATTCTATATCTTTTCTTTTAATGTCAGCGTAGCTCTTTTGTCGACTTTGGGCGGTTTTCAACCGTTGTTGAATTTGGATGATCTTTTTGGTAGTTTCTTGTATAATCTCCGGACCCGTAATCTGTCTATCCCCCACTTCACTCCAACAAATTGGAGACCTGCACTTTCTACCATAAAGTGCTTCAAACAGCGCCATCTCAATGCTTGAATGGTAGCTGTTGTTGTAGGAAAATTCTGCTAACGGTAGATGTGGATCCCAACTGTTTTCGAAATCAATAACACATGCTCGTAGCATATCTTCAAGCGTTTGTATCGTCCTTTCGCTCTGCCCATCAGTTTGTGGATGATAGGCAGTACTCATGTCTAGACGAGTTCCTAATGCTTGCTGTAATGTCTGCCAGAATCTTGAAATAAATTTGACATCCCTATCAGAGATAATAGAGATTGGTATTCCATGTCTGGAGACGACTTCCTTCAAATACAGTCGTGCTAACTTCTCCATCTTGTCATCTTCTCTTATTGGTAGGAAGTGTGCTAATTTGGTGAGACGATCAACTATTACCCAAATAGTATCAAAACCACTTGCAGTCCTTGGCAATTTAGTGATGAAATCCATGGTAATGTTTTTCCATTTCCATTTCGGGATTTCGGGTTGTTGAAGTAGACCTGATGGTTTCTGATGCTCAGCTTTGACCTTAGAACACGTCAAACATTCTCCTACATATTTAGCAACATCAGCTTTCATACCCGGCTACCAAAAATGTTTCTTGAGATCCTTGTACATCTTCCCCGTTCCAGGATGTATTGAGTATCTGGTTTTATGAGCTTTTCCAAGTAACATTTCTCTCATATCTCCAAATTTTGATACCTAAATCCTTTCAGCCCTATACCGGGTTCCGTCTTCCCGAATATTAAGATGTTTCTCCGATCCTTTGGGTATTTCATCCTTTAAATTTTCCTCTTTTAAAACTCCTTGTTGCGCCTCCTTTATTTGAGTAGTAAGGTTATTATGAATCATTATATTCATAGATTTTACTCGAATGGGTTCTCTGTCCTTCCTGCTCAAGGCATTGGCTACCACATTTGCCTTTCCCGGGTGGTAACGAATCTCAAAGTCATAATCATTCAACAATTCAATCCACCTACGCTGCCTCATATTCAGTTGTTTCTGATTAAATATGTGTTGAAGACTTTTGTGGTCGGTATATATAATACTTTTGACCCCATATAAGTAGTGCCTCCAAGTCTTTAATGCAAAAACAACCGCGCCTAATTCCAAATCATGCGTCGTATAATTTTGTTCGTGAATCTTTAATTATCTAGACGCATAAGCAATCACCTTCGTTCGTTGCATTAATACACAACCGAGACCTTGCTTTGATGCGTCACAATAAATCACAAAATCATCATTCCCTTCAGGCAATGACAATATAGGTGCCGTAGTTAGCTTTTTCTTCAATAACTGAAACGCTTTCTCTTGTTCATCATTCCATTCAAATTTCTTCCCTTTATGCGTTAATGCAGTCAAGGGTTTTGATATTCTGGAAAAAGTCTTGGATGAACCTTCTGTAGTAACCAGCTAGTCCTAAAAACTGGCGTATGTGTTTTGGAGTTTTTGGAGTTTCCCACTTTTCAACAGTTTCTATCTTTGCCGGATCCACCTTAATACCTTCTTTGTTCACTATGTGACCGAGGAATTGAACTTCTTCCAACCAAAATGCACACTTTGAAAACTTAGCGTACAATTCTTCCTTCCTCAATACTTCTAACACCTTTCTCAAATGTTCACCGAGTTCTTGGTCATTCTTTGAGTAAATAAGTATGTCATCAATGAAAACAATGACAAACTTGTCAAGGTATGGTCCACACACTCGGTTCATAAGGTCCATGAACACAGCTGGTGCATTAGTTAAACCAAACGGCATGACCATAAACTCGTAATGACCGTAACGTGTTCTGAAAGCAGTCTTTGGAATATCATCTTCTTTCACCCGCATTTGATGATACCCGGAACGTAAGTCAATCTTTGAATAAACAGACGAGCCTTGTAGTTGATCAAATAAGTCGTCAATTCTCGGCAGTGGATAACGGTTCTTGATGGTAAGTTTGTTCAACTCTCGGTAGTCGATACACAACCTGAATGTACCATCTTTCTTCTTGACAAACAAAACAGGAGCTCCCCACGGTGATGTGCTTGGTCGAATGAAACCGCGCTCTAAAAGTTCTTGTAATTGGCTTTTCAGTTCTTTCATCTCGCTGGGTGCGAGTCTGTAAGGAGCACGAGCTATTGGTGCAGCTCCTGGTACAAGATCTATTTGAAATTCAACGGATCGATGTGGGGGTAATCCCGGTAATTCTTTTGGAAATACATCGGGAAATTCTTTTGCAATGGGAACATCATTGATGCTCTTTTCTTCAGTTTGTACTTTCTCGACGTGTGCTAGAACATCATAGCAACCTTTTCTTATTAGTTTTTGTGCCTTCAAATTACTAATAAGATGTAGCTTCGTGTTGCCCTTTTCTCGGTACACCATTAAGGGTTTTCCTTTTTCTCGTATAATGCGAATTGCATTTTTGTAACAAACGATCTCTGCTTTCACTTCTTTCAACCAGTCCATACCGATTATCACATCAAAACTCCCTAACTCTACTGGTATCAAATCAATCTTAAATGTTTCGCTAACCAGTTTAATTTCTCGATTCCGACATATATTATCTGCTGAAATTAATTTACCATTTGCTAATTCGAGTAAAAATTTACTATCCAAAGGCGTCAATGGACTACTTAATTTAGCACAAAAATCTCTACTCATATAGCTTCTATCCGCACCAGAATCAAATAAAACGTAAGCAGATTTATTGTCAATAAGAAACGTACCCGTAACAAGCTCCGGGTCTTCCTGTGCCTCTGCCGCATTAATATTGAAAACTCTTCCGCGGCCTTGTCCATTCGTGTTCTCCTGGTTTGGGCAATTTCTAATAATGTGGCCCGATTTTCCACATTTATAACAAACTACATTGGCATAACTTGCTCCGACACTACTTGCTCCGCCTTTACTCGTTCCGACACCATTTGTTCCTTTCGTTCTATTAACCCCTGGTCCGTAGACCTCACACTTCGCCGCGCTATGACCATTTCTTTTACCCTTGTTGCAAAATTTGGTGCAGAACCCCGAGTGATACTTTTCACACCTTTGGCATAGCTGCTTCTGATTGTTGTTGTTGTTGCAGTTATTATTGTTGTTGGGATGATTGTTGTAGTTGCGGTTGTTGTTGTTGTTGTTGGGCCGTTTGTTGTAGTTGCGATTGATGTTGCGATTGTTGGGATAATTGTTGCGATTATTGTTGTAATTGCTGTTGTTGTTGTATTGGTGATTCTTATCACCATTTTCCTCCCACTTTCTTTTGACTTGCTTCACATTGGCCTCTTCAGCAGTCTGTTCTTTAATTCTTTCTTCAATCTGGTTCACTAGTTTGTGAGCCATTCTACATGCCTGTTGTATGGAGGCGGGCTCGTGTGAACTTATATCTTCTTGGATTCTTTCCGGTAATCCTTTCACAAACGCGTCGATCTTCTCTTCCTCATCTTCGAATGCTCCCGGACACAATAGGCACAATTCTGTGAATCGTCTTTCGTACGTGGTAATATCAAATCCTTGGGTTCGTAACCCTCTAAGTTCTTTCTTGAGCTTATTGACCTCGGTTCTGGGACGGTACTTCTCGTTCATCAAGTGCTTGAATGCTGACCACGGTAATGCGTACGCATCGTCTTGTCCCACTTGCTCTAGATAGGTATTCCACCATGTTAACGCAGAACCTGTGAAGGCATGCGTAGCGTACTTCACTTTGTCCTCTTCAGTACACTTACTTATGGCAAACACCGATTCGACCTTCTCGGTCCACCGTTTCAATCCGATCGGTCCTTCGGTTCCATCAAATTCCAAAGGTTTGCAGGCAGTGAATTCTTTGTAGGTGCATCCTACACGATTTCCTGTACTGCTAGATCCAAGGTTATTGTTGGTATGTAGCGCAGCCTGTACTGCGGCTATGTTTGAAGCTAGAAAAGTACGGAATTCCTCTTCATTCATATTCACGGTGTGTCGAGTAGTCGGTGCCATTTCCTTCAAAATAGTCAAATGGAACAAGTTAATCATACAGAATATTAAGAGTAGTTAATAGTATATCGTAGCATAATATGAACTCATTTATAAAAGCTTTTTCTTCATATTAGCGTTTTATAAGTTTAAATTCGGGTAGTACCTACCCGTTAAGTTCATACTTAGTAGCTAATATACAATTCAACTACTACAATTCTATATGAAAAACTGATTATAATAATATTTCGCGTTCAAACTTTTACACAATATTTTACAAACTTACAATACCGCTTATTTTACATATAGCATAAAATATAGCACACAATAAATTTGATACAAGATGGTTGTGAAGATAAGTCTAGCTAGTACACAAGTCGTTCAGCAAAGGCAATAAAGACACGTAATTCATACGTCCAGAAACAAGTCATGTATTCTGGTTTTACTAGGATTACTTCCCATCCTTGGTCTTGTGGAACATAACCGTTATGGCCGTTGATAAGACAGCGTGTTGTAACGTCGTAAAGGGACGAGGGTTACGTAATGTCCAACAGTCCCGTAACAATCTAAAAACCTCATTTCTTACCCCAATTACCGACTCCGTCACTTGTGGGAACATTTTGTTTAATAGTTGTAGCCCGATGTTCTTGTTCTCATTTTGGTGAGAAGTGAACATTACTAATCCGTAAGCATAACATGCTTCTTTATGTTGCATGTTAGCCGCTTTTTCTAAATCACGAAGTCCAATATTCGGATATATTGAGTCAAAATAATTTCTTAACCCATTGCATAAAATAGCATTTGGGTTCCCCGCAATATATGCGTCAAAGTAAACACATCGTAACTTATGGATTTCCCAATGTGATATCCCCCATCTTTCGAACGAAAGCCTTTTATAAACCAAGGCATTCTTGGAACGTTCTTCGAATGTCTTACAAACTGATCTCGCCTTAAATAGTTATGCCGAAGAATTCTGACCGTCTCTAGACAAGATTTCATCAATCATGTCTCCGGGTAGGTCTCTTAAAATATTGGGTTGTCTATCCATTTTGTGTTTTTATACTGTAAAATAGACAAGAGTTAGATTCATAAAAAAAATACTTATTAATACAAGCAATTTTTACATATATCATAAAGCATAAGCACACTATATTACATATATTACACCACACGAATACAACTATCTTATTCCGACTCGCTTGTTTCTTCTTCTTCGGTTTTAGTTCGTTTTGCCAAGTTTCTAGGGATATATGATGTTCCCCTAATACGAGCCGTCGTTTTCCACATTGGTTTAGAAAAACCTGGTGGTTTAGAGGTTCCCGGGTCATTGTTACAACTTAAGGACTTCAGGGATTGACGATACATATAAAGTTCATCGGGGTTGGAATTAGATTTCTCTATTTTTATGCCCTTTCCCTTATTATTTTCTTTTGCCTTTTTAAATTCAGTTGGGGTAATTTCTATAACATCATCGGAATTCTCGTCGGAATCCGATTCATCGGAGAATTGGTAATCCTCCCAATATTTTGCTTCCTTGGCGGAAACACCATTGACCATAATTAACCTTGGTCGGTTGGTTGAGAATTTTCTTTTACTTAACCGTTTTATTATTTCCCCCACCGGTTCTATTTCTTCATCCGGTTCCGATTCTTCTTCCGGTTCCGACTCTTCTTCCGGTTCCTCTTCGGGAACTTGTGAATCAGTCCACGAATCATTCCAATTTACATTTGACTCTTCATTATTATTAGGTGAGTCAATGGGACTTGTTCTAGAGGTAGATATCTATCACATAATATCAAACGCGTTAAGAGATTAATATATCACATAATATTCACATGTTAAAAATATATAGTTTCCAACAAAATTTGTTAAGCAATCATTTTTCAAGTAAACACGGTCGAAGTCCAGACTCACTAATGCATCCTAACAAACTCGATAAGACACACTAATGCAAAATTCTGGTTCTCTAAGACCAACGCTCGGATACCAACTGAAATGTCCCGTTCTTATTGATTAAAAACGTTCCATATTTATTGATTTCGTTGCGAGGTTTTGACCTCTATATGAGACGTTTTTCAAAGACTGCATTCATTTTAAAACAAACCATAGCCTTTATTTCATCAATAAAGGTTTAAAAAGCTTTACGTAGATTATCAAATAATGATAATCTAAAATATCCTGTTTACACACGACCATTACATAATGGTTTACAATACAAATATGTTACAACAAAATAAGTTTCTTGAATGCAGTTTTTACACAATATCATACAAGCATGGACTCCAAATCTCGTCCTTATTTAAGTATGTAACAACGGAAGCTCTTAATAATCACCTGAGAACAAACATGCTTAAAACGTCAACAAAAATGTTGGTGAGTTATAGGTTTAACCTATATATATCAAATCATAATAATAGACCACAAGATTTCATATTTCAATACACATCCCATACATAGAGATAAAAATCATTCATATGGTGAACACCTGGTAACCGACATTAACAAGATGCATATATAAGAATATCCCCATCATTCTGGGACACCCTTCGGATATGATATAAATTTCGAAGTACTAAAGCATCCGGTACTTTGGATGGGGTTTGTTAGGCCCAATAGATCTATCTTTAGGATTCGCGTCAATTAGGGTGTCTGTTCCCTAATTCTTAGATTACCAGACTTAATAAAAAGGGGCATATTCAATTTCGATAATTCAACCATAGAATGTAGTTTCACGTACTTGTATCTATTTTGTAAATCATTTATAAAACCTGCATGTATTCTCATCCCAAAAATATTAGATTTTAAAAGTGGGACTATAACTTACTTTCACAGATTTTTACTTCGTCGGGAAGTAAGACTTGGCCACTGGTTGATTCACGAACCTATAACAATATATACATATATATCAAAGTATGTTCAAAATATATTTACAACACTTTTAATATATTTTGATGTTTTAAGTTTAGTAAGTCAGCTGTTCTCGTTAGTAACCTACAACTAGTTGTCCACAGTTAGATGTACAGAAATAAATCGATAAATATTATCTTGAATCAATCCACGACCCAGTGTATACGTATCTCAGTATTGATCACAACTCAAACTATATATATTTTGGAATCAACCTCAACCCTGTATAGCTAACTCCAACATTCACATATAGAGTGTCTATGGTTGTTCCGAAATATATATAGATGTGTCGACATGATAGGTCGAAACATTGTATACGTGTCTATGGTATCTCAAGATTACATAATATACAATACAAGTTGATTAAGTTATGGTTGGAATAGATTTGTTACCAATTTTCACGTAGCTAAAATGAGAAAAATTATCCAATCTTGTTTTACCCATAACTTCTTCATTTTAAATCCGTTTTGAGTGAATCAAATTGCTATGGTTTCATATTGAACTCTATTTTATGAATCTAAATAGAAAAAGTATAGGTTTATAGTCGGAAAAATAAGTTACAAGTCGTTTTTGTAAAGGTAGTCATTTCAGTCGAAAGAACGACGTCTAGATGACCATTTTAGAAAACATACTTCCACTTTGAGTTTAACCATAATTTTTGGATATAGTTTCATGTTCATAATAAAAATCATTTTCTCAGAATAACAACTTTTAAATCAATGTTTATCATAGTTTTTAATTAACTAACCCAAAACAGCCCGCGGTGTTACTACGACGGCGTAAATCCGGTTTTACGGTGTTTTTCGTGTTTCCAGGTTTTAAATCATTAAGTTAGCATATCATATAGATATAGAACATGTGTTTAGTTGATTTTAAAAGTCAAGTTAGAAGGATTAACTTTTGTTTGCGAACAAGTTTAGAATTAACTAAACTATGTTCTAGTGATTACAAGTTTAAACCTTCGAATAAGATAGCTTTATATGTATGAATCGAATGATGTTATGAACATCATTACTACCTTAAGTTCCTTGGATAAACCTACTGGAAAAGATAAAAATGGATCTAGCTTCAACGGATCCTTGGATGGCTCGAAGTTCTTGAAGCAGAATCATGACACGAAAACAAGTTCAAGTAAGATCATCACTTGAAATAAGATTGTTATAGTTATAGAAATTGAACTAAAGTTTGAATATGATTATAACCTTGTATTAGAATGATAACCTACTGTAAGAAAGAAAGATTTCTTAAGGTTGGATGATCACCTTACAAGATTGAAAGTGAGCTAGCAAACTTGAAAGTATTCTTGATTTTATGTAACTAGAACTTGTAGAATTTATGAAGAACACTTAGAACTTGAAGATAGAACTTGAGAGAGATCAATTAGATGAAGAAAATTGAAGAATGAAAGTGTTTGTAGGTGTTTTTGGTCGTTGGTGTATGGATTAGATATAAAGGATATGTAATTTTGTTTTCATGTAAATAAGTCATGAATGATTACTCATATTTTTGTAATTCTATGAGATATTTCATGCTAGTTGCCAAATGATGGTTCCCACATGTGTTAGGTGACTCACATGGGCTGCTAAGAGCTGATCATTGGAGTGTATATACCAATAGTACATACATCTAAAAGCTGTGTATTGTACGAGTACGAATACGGGTGCATACGAGTAGAATTGTTGATGAAACTGAACGAGGATGTAATTGTAAGCATTTTTGTTAAGTAGAAGTATTTTGATAAGTGTATTGAAGTCTTTCAAAAGTGTATAAATACATATTAAAACACTACATGTATATACATTTTAACTGAGTCGTTAAGTCATCGTTAGTCGTTACATGTAAGTGTTGTTTTGAAACCTTTAGGTTAACGATCTTGTTAAATGTTGTTAACCCAATGTTTATAATATTAAATGAGATTTTAAATTATTATATTATCATGATATTATCATGTATGAATATCTCTTAATATGATATATATATACATTAAATGTCTTTACAACGATAATCGTTACATATATGTCTCGTTTAAAAATCATTAAGTTAGTAGTCTTGTTTTTACATATGTAGTTCATTGTTAATATACTTAATGATATGTTTACTTATCATAGTATCATGTTAACTATATATATATATCCATATATATGTCATCATATAGTTTTTACAAGTTTTAACGTTTGTGAATCACCGGTCAACTTGGGTGGTCAATTGTCTATATGAAACATATTTCAATTAATCAAGTCTTAACAAGTTTGATTGCTTAACATGTTGGAAACATTTAATCATGTAAATATCAATCTCAATTAATATATATAAACATGGAAAAGTTCGGGTCACTACACAAAACGTAGCTAGGAACGAGGTGAACAACTTTAAAACCCGAGACTTTGATCAATTCAAGCTCCTTCTTCTCCAAAACCCCAAATCTCTCTCTAGAAATCTCCCTCTCTCTCTAGAATGATTTGAGAGTGTTAATGGATGTGAAATGTGATCCAAAATTAAATCTAACCAGCTGATTTGGCTTCACATCCGGCCTCAAGTGAAAAGACCAAAAGCCCCTCATTAAACCCAAAATAGAAAAAACAGAATTCTGTCGCTGGGCTCGTGCGCGGCGCGCACCCATGTCTGGGCAGAATCTGAGCTTTGTTTAATTACACAATGCTTACTGCACTTTATGTAGCATAATTACACTTCCGTATAATAAATATTAGGGTCTTACAGTCAGTCATAGCCTCCCTAATGACATCCCTAATGTCATCCGCTTCCTCCATTTTCTCATCTGAACCTCTCTCTACCTGTGGATGACAGCCATCATATGGTATTGCCTGATTGCGTCTGCTCTTTAATACCTTAGCACCCTGATAGACCTTCAATCCTAAAGTATCCACCTGTTCCCTACACACCATCAGTGAACCCCCTTGATTCCTATCTACACCCAAATACTCTCCAATGAGAGTAACAAAAATACCTCCCCCTATTATTCCCCCGTCCTGTATTCCTGCTACTATTTTGGATAGATAAAAAACAACACATTAGGGGATATTAACAAAGCTTCTATTGTTTCGAATATCCTTAAGGTAAAATAAATCATGTAAGGTCATCTTCTCCTTGTTTTTACCTCTTTGTGTAATCGAATTAGCTAAAAATATATGTATAATACGTAGCTCTGCTTTGTTAATATCTAAGTAGGAGTGTCTTCCTCCTAGCAAAAAAACATTATAATTTGACATACGCCTCCAGATGACGTCCGCGTCAAAATTCCTATCTACCCGCTCCCCA
The DNA here is from genome assembly GCF_046630445.1 of Rutidosis leptorrhynchoides. Lineage (NCBI taxonomy): Eukaryota > Viridiplantae > Streptophyta > Magnoliopsida > Asterales > Asteraceae > Rutidosis > Rutidosis leptorrhynchoides. The sequence goes on along the minus strand of NC_092337.1, from coordinate 442,989,000 downwards.
TGATAAATCAAATTTGTACAATTGGGTAGTAGTAATTCACCAGGAGTGTAAATCTGTAAAGCCCTGGCCATGTCCAGCATGGACATCCTGTACATCCTACGGCCAAGTAAAAATCTAAGAAAACTTCTATCATCTAACCTAACTACATCCGCATTAAGTGATATAGTACTCATAAGCTCAACGCACCACTCTTTATATACAGGCCTACGAATGGTGAAATAACGTTCCCAATCGGGAAAAGAAGAGCTGCCATACCTTTGGATCAGATGCTGTCTGACTGAGTTAACTAGTTGGACCCTTTCCAAAGGCTCCCAATCGATTACCCTCGGTATTTCTACATTTTTCGGTATCAGTTTAAATTTGTTACTTTGGTATGTCGGGTAATCTCTCCAACTTCGATCAAATCTCAGATTAGGATGTAACTGTTCTTCATGAATCGTTGGGTGTTCTACTATCGGATGAATTGGAAAAATCACGTAGGCATTAACATATTCTTGTTGCGGATCATATTATGGTACGTAACGATCAGGTTGTTGTTGTTCCTGTTGTTGCTCTGGTTCATATTGCATATCTGGTTCAGGTTCTGGAGCAGGTTGCAATGATGATGATGCACCATCAGTATCGGTAAATCTCTGCAAAACACATTAAACACAAAATTTGTGCATCCAAATATGCATTAGTGTTAGTAAAATAATAACTTGAAACAATTACAATAACATGCTTAATCAAAATTAAACTTATACACATTTTCACAATTTTAACAATTCTACACTTTTTCAAATAAGCATATATGAAAATGTTTACAAAGTTCATAAGCATTCAACTCAAATAACATGTCAAAATAATCATTACTAGCAATTAAACAAGTTTCAAATGGTATTTATATCAAATTAATCAAATTCATGAATTTTAGACCTACAAAGTCTACTTTAATTTTCAAAAATCATCTTTAGGATCAAAGTTTGGATCATTTAGCTACCTAAACATGTTACACTACTTAATTTAGCAAAAATTCATGACAAAAATCGGCCATAACCTATTTATATCAAAAAGGCCCAAATTGCTCAAGAACACAAACCCTAGATTTCTAAAAATTATGAAGTTTTTGGCTTTAAATCATGTTAAATAGCATCAATCTAGGTTATACATGCATAATATACTAACAATTTAACTCTAATTACACTAGAAATTAACAAAATCAAATTAAGTAAATTATAGCTCAAGAACACTAAAAATCAAATTTAAAGAGTTTTGGGGTGAAATCTTTACCTTCTTTGAAAAACTTCTGAACAATTTCATGATTAGAGCGGATTATAGCAAGAAATTTGGTTGATTTTGGTTAAAAATTGCGAATTTTTGAGTGGGTTTGAGAGTAGGTTCGTGTATGTTTGTGTGTGTTATGAGGGAACAGAGCTGCTCGACTGACTTTTTTAATCTGACCAGTTTTATCACTCCATGCGACCGCATGGAAATGTAGGGGAAACCCCATGCGTACGCATGGGGTCTGTTATTATTATTATTATTATTATTATTATTATTATTATTATTATTATTATTATTATTATTATTATTATTATTATTATTATTATTATTATTATTTTTATTTTTTTTTATAAAAACCTTGTACTTTTAAAACAAATAATTAATTTTATTTAAAATTTTGTTTCTTTTATAATGAGGGCATTTCGGATCGTTGTCCTAGTCCGCCTCTCGACAAAATTTTAAAATTTGTCATTTTTAAGTGTTGTTTTAAAAGCAAAGATTTTTTTGGGTTTTTTAAATGTTTTTGGCATACTTTAATTCAATAAGATTAAAAATAATGATAATAAAATTTCTCGTCCCGCTCTCGGGTAAAGCAATTTCGGTTCAACGACCTAGTTTTCAACTTACGACGAATTTTTAGAAATCACATTTTTAACTTAATGAAATAAAGTAAATTTTTGTTTTTAAATTCACACCAAACATAAATTTAAAATGCATAAAATTAAAAATTCATATATAAAAATTCACACCAAATTTATATTATATTTTTGTTTTTATACATACAAACTTATATTAAAAATATTAATTTTTCAAATATTTACAAACTTAAATATATTGATTTAAAAAGTTTACACTATTAATTTAATATTTATATATTAATTTTAAAAACAAGGTAAAAATTAAAATTAAAAATTTTTTTGGTCTTTTATCCCACTTTAATCAATCAAATATTATCAAAAATATACGCCCCTCTTTTCGGTAAAGTAATTTCGGTTCCATAACCTAGTTTTACTCCTGACGAATTTTTGAAATATTTTGAGTTGATTGATTAAAGATATTTATACCTTAAGAATAAACGGTAAATTTCGCAGTGATGTAATAAATTTTTGTATGATATAAATAATTTCGGTTACGCATACCTAATTTTATTGAATATCAATTTAATACTTTATAGCGAACGATTCAGCATTTATTATCAAAAGGTTAAAAGCAATAAAAATAAAAATAAAAACTGTACATATTTACCTATGAGATAGAATTCTCAGAGACCTGCTTTAGCCGACTCATAGGAGAGTGGTGTGATTTGGTTCTCCATAGTTACGTAGGCGTAACCTCGATTCTTCAATATCTTTTCTTCTAAACATATGAACGGTCCTTCTCTGCATAGAGTAACAAATTCGGTATTTGAATATGTTTGATTGTTTGAACATTTACCTTCGTGTGACCATTTTCCGCATTTATAACATCTTTCAAGGTGTCGTGCTCTTCTCTTTGTTGCGGATTTTGATTTTCCTTTACCAAAATGTATCTTATGATGATCTTTCCTGAGTTCTTTTCTTACTCCGTCCATTTTTTCTCTTATGAATGATACCAGTTCACTCGGAAGTGTGTCATTATTACGTTTAGTAATCATAGCGTGTAGCATTAGACCATGGTTCAGATCAAAGGAATTCTTCATCTCGTAAAACCTAAAAAAAATAAAAATTCAGAATGGAGGGAGAAGACTAGTTCTTTAGGGTCTGCTAGGGAAAGACCATTCATATTCCATTCTCGAAAACTACATGAGAACAGAATATCTAACTCTAACAGAAATATATATTACCCTAAAAAGATTCGAATCTTCCCACATTTAGTTAGCTGTGGTGTCGAAATTGTGATTAACTTCATCTTCAACTTCCATTGGACTATCTATGTAATGTTTAACTTTGTGACCATTAACCTTAAATTCAATCTCATTTGAATTTATTAATTCTACTGTTCCGTACGGGAAAACTCTTTTGACTATGAATGGTCCAGACCATCTTGATTTCAATTTTCCAGGAAATAGCTTGAATCGTGAATTGAAAAGAAGAATTATGTCTCCTTCTTTAAATTCTTTTGAACTTCTGATTCTTTTATCATGCCATTTCTTCGTTCTTTCTTTATAGATTAACGAATTTTCGTATTCTTCATGTATTAATTCTTCTAATTCGTTTAGTTGACTTAACCGTAGACGTCCAGCTTCATGTAAATCAAGATTACATGTCTTCAAAGCCCAAAATGCTTTATGCTCAATTTCTACAGGAAGATGACATGCTTTTCCGTAAACGTGTTTAAAAGGTGTGGTTCCAATTAGAGTTTTGTAGGCTATTCTAAAAGCCCAGAGTGCATCCTCTAATTTTATGGACCATTCCTTCGGATTTGATCCTACGGTTTTCTCTAAAATACATTTTAATGCTCTGTTGGTATTTTCAACTTGTCCACTTGTTTGTGAATGATAAGCAGTTGAGATTTTATGAGTTACTCCATATCTTTTGAGAACTTTCTCAAGTTGATTGTTACAAAAATGAGTACCCCGGTCACTTATTAAAGCTTTCGATGTTCCGAACCTTGCAAAAAGACGTTTTAAGAAGTTGACTACAACTCGTGCATCGTTAGTTGGGAGAGCTTGTGCTTCCGCCCATTTAGATACATAATCAATGGCAACGAGAATGTAGAGATTATTATGAGATTTTGGAAATGGACCCATAAAGTCAATACCCCAAATGTCAAATACTTCACATACTTGAATGACATTTTGTGTTATTTCATCACGTTAACTTATTTTTTCGGCCCTTTGACAAGCATCACAGGATTTGCAAAGAAGGTGCGCGTCTTTGAAAATTGTAGGCCAATAGAATTCGGCGTCATAGACTTTTTTTGCTGTGAGTTGAGGCCCATAATGCCCTCCTGTTGGTCCTGTGTGACAATGGTTTAAGATTTGGCTGGCTTCATCCCCGAATACACATCGGCGTATTATTCCATCGGGACAACTTTTAAACAAATGTGGATCTTCCCAGAAATAGTGTTTTATATCACTAAAGAATTTCTTTCGTTTGGTATGACAACCCTTTTTCAAGGAATCCACATACTAAGTAGTTTGCATAGTCTACAAACCATGGAATTTCACTATAATCTATCTTCAATAGATATTCATCAGGAAAGTTATCTTGTATGGTCGATTCATTTAGAACTTCTAATTCAGGATTTTCAAGACGAGAAAGATGATCAGCGGCAAGATTTTCTGCTCCTTTTTTATCTCGGATTTCAATATCGAACTCTTGTAAGAGTAAGATCCAACGGATTAATCTTGGTTTGGCATCTTGTTTCGAAAATAGGTATCTAAGAGCAGAATGGTAGGTATAGACCATCGTTTTAGCTAGAACGAAATATGAACGAAATTTGTCAAAAGCAAAGACAATAGCAAGGAGTTCTTTTTCAGTAGTTGTGTAATTCGTTTATGCTCCTTGTAACGTCTTACTAGCGTAATAAATAGGTTGAAATCATTTTTTAATCCTTTGACCTAAAACGACTCCCATTGCAAAATCACTTTCATCGCATATGAGTTCAAATGGTAGATTCCAATTTGGAGTTATCATGATCGGCGCATTAGTGAGTTTTTCTTTAAGAATATTAAAAGATTTAATGCATTCATCCGAAAAGATGAATGGAGCATCCTTTTCTAGGAGTTTATTCATAGGAGTGGCAATTTTAGAAAAATCTTTTATGAAACGTCGGTAAAAACCGGCATGCCCTAGAAAACTCCTAACTCCTCTAACATTGGTGGGATGTGGAAGTTTAGAAATTACATCTACTTTAGCTCTATCCACTTCAATTCCTTCCTTTGAAATTTTATGACCAAGAACGATGCCTTTTTTAACCATGAAATGGCATTTCTCCCAATTAAGAACTAGATTTGATTGTTCGCATCTAATTAGCATTCGTTCAAGATTAACTAGACATGATTCAAATGTATCACCGAAGACTGAAAAGTCATCCATGAAAACTTCCATGCATTCTTCTATCATGTCATGAAAAATCGCCATCATCCACCTTTGAAAGGTTGCAGCGGCGTTGCAAAGTCCAAATGGCATGCGTTTATAAGCAAAAGTACCATAAGGGCACGTGAACATGGTTTTCTCTTAGTCCTCGGATGCTATTGGAATTTGAAAATATCCGAAAAAACCATCAAGAAAACAATAGTAACTATTTTCGGCTAATCTTTCTAACATTTGATCAATGAAAGGTAAGGGAAAGTGATCTTTTCTGGTGGCGTCATTTAATTTTCTATAATCAATACAAACACGCCATCGTGTTACAGTCCTAGTAGGAATAAGCTCATTTTTTTCATTTGTGATGACAGTCATGCCTCCTTTCTTAGGTACGCATTGAACTGGGCTAACCCATGGACTATCAGAGATTGGATAAATTAAACCTGCATCAATCAGTTTAATAATTTCTTTCTCAACAACATCTTGCATATTAGGATTTAGTCTTCGTTGGCGTTGCACATACGTTTTATGACCTTCTTCCATAAGGATTTTATGTGTGCAATATGAAGGACTTATTCCTTTAATATCATGAATTTTCCATGCAATAGCTGGTTTATGAGCTTTTAACACAGAAATGAGTTGAGATTTTTCATTTTCAGTAAGAGAAGACGACATTATTACAGGTAATTCAGATTCACCATGTAAATAAGCATATTCCAAATGGTTTGGAAGTGGCTTTAACTCTAACGTCGGTGGTTCTTCTATCGATGATTTGTATCGATATCTGTCTTCTTCTTTTAGCATTTGAATTTCTTCTGTTGTTGGTTTATATCCATTAGCCATAAGTGCGGCTAACATTTCAGCTTCATCAATTGGTTCAGTTCCTTCTCCTAAAGAACATTCTCCTGTTCCTTGTAATTCTGAAAATTCTTCTAACAATTCTGTATGTGAATCTATAGTTTGAATATAATAACATGTATCATCTGCAGATTGCGGTTGTTGCATGGCTCTATCAACAGAAAAGGTAACACTCTCTTCCTCTATATTTAGGGTCAGTTTCTTACCGAACACGTCTATTATTGTTTAGCCGTGTTTAAGAATGGTCTTCCTAATATGAGAGGAACTCGAGAATCTTCTTCCATGTCCAGAATAACAAAATCTACTGGAAATACTAAAGTACCAACTTTAACTAGCATGTTCTCCATTATCCCTCTAGGATATTTTACTGATCTATCTGCTAGTTGTATGCTTATTCGTGTTGGTTTCAATTCTCCAAGGTCTAGTTTAGCGTATAGTGAATACGGCATTAAATTTATACTAGCACCTAAGTCTGACAATGCTTCTATTGAACTAAGACTACCCAGAAAACATGGAATCGTGAAACTTCCTGGGTCTGAAAGTTTTTCTGGTATCTTATTCAACAGCACTGCAGAACAATTAGCATTCATTGTAACAGCTGAAAGTTCTTCCATTTTCTTTCTATTTGTGATCAGATCTTTCAGAAATTTAGCATATCTAGGCATTCCTGAAATCACATCAATGAAAGGAAGGTTTACATTTATTTGTTTAATCATATCCAAGAATTTGGATTGCTCGGCTTCAAGTCTTTCTTTTCTCATTTTACTCGGGTAAGGAAGTGGTGGTTGGTATGGTTTAACATAAGGTTTAGTTTTAACTGTGTTATCTTCATTAACATTTTCAACTACCGGTTCTGTTTCCTTATCTTGCTCAGGTTGTGGTTCTTGTGGAGTAGGAATAGATTCATCAGAAATTACAGGTATTTCAGGTGCTTTAAGTGTAATACCACTTCTTGTGGTAATGGCTTTAGCTGTTTCATTCCGGGAGTTAGCATTTGTATCGCTAGGTAGACTTCTCGATTTTCTTTCACCTATCAACCTTGCTAGGTTGCTTACTTCTTGTTCCAAATTTTGAATAGAAGCTTGTTGATTTCTAAATGCTTGAGCATTTTGTTCATTGGTTTGTTTATGAGATGTGAAAAATTGAGTTTGAGATTCAACTAGCTTCGACATCATGTCTTCTAAATTTGGCTTTTTATCATCGGTTTGTGGTGGTTTGTTTTGAAAAATAGATCTTTGTTGATTGTAAGTATTGTTAGATACTTGTTGATTGCTAGGACCTTGTTGGTTGTTGTATGGAACATTTCGGTTATAATTCTGGTTTTGATTGTAGATTGGTCTTGGCAGTTGATAATTATTTTGATAATTATTTCCAGGCCTTTGGTTAATGTATGAAATATTCTCTCTTTGTTCCATTGTTTGTTCAATACTGAGACAATCTTTTGTCAAATATGGTCCTCCACACTGCTCATAATTAATTCGTATTGAGTGAATATCTTTAGTCATCTTTTCCATTCGTCTCTCGACAGCATCTATCTTTGCGGAAATGGAATCAAAGTCATGGCTAGAATCGGCTCTAGCTGCTTTAGATGATCTAACGATATCTTTTTCTTGATGCCACTCATGTGAGTGGGAAGCAGTGTTATCAATAATTTTGTAAGCTTCAGTTGCGGTTTTCTTCATAATGGAACCACCAGCTGCTATATCGATGTCTTTTCTTGTAGTGATGTCGCATCCTTGGTAGAATATTTGTACTATTTGATAAGTGTCTAAACCATGTTGCGGACATCCTCTCAATAACTTTCCAAATCTTGTCCACGCCTCATATAGAGTTTCATTTGGCTTTTGTGTGAACGTAACAATTTCTCCTTGAAGTCTCACGGCTTTAGATGCCGGAAAGAATTGTTTAAGAATTTTTTTCAACTAAAACGTCCCATGTATCAATCGCCCCTTCAGGTAACGATTCTAACCAATCTTTGGCTTCTCCCTTTAAAGTCCAGGGAAATAACATGAGATATATCTGTTCATCCTCCACTTCTCGGATTTTAAATAGAGTACAGATCCTATTAAAGGTACGAAGATGTTCGTTTGGATCTTCCTTCGGCGCACCACTAAATTGGCATTGATTAGTCACCATGTGTAGGATTTGTCCTTTAATTTCATAATCTGGCGCATTAATGTCTGGTTGAGTAATTGCATGACCTTGGCCAGTGCGTTTAGCTCTCATTCGGTCTTCCATACTTAGAGGTTCCAGATTTTCCATGATTGAATTTGTTGAATCTGACTCACTAGGGGATTCTGATTTAATGGTTTGTTCCTCGACAATCTCTGTTTGAATGATTGGTGGTTCCGGAGGAAAGATTAATGGTTCAGGATCTCTGAATTGTCCCTGAATATCCTCCGGATTCTCAATTGTGAGGTCGGGTTCAAAAAATGGATTATCGGAAATTTGAATTGGAGTACTTGGTCGACTAGATGACGATTCTAAAGAAAAATCAACTACGACAATATTGGCTAGATGTCTTGATCTGGTTACAGGTGGTGAACGTATGAAAGGTGGTAAACGTTTTGCTCGGTGCATTCACTGAATATCCTATTAGTTATAAAAATAAAAATTATATAAGTTATCAAATTAATAGACTTTTCTGATTTTGCCCACGTTTCGAATAGCCAATAGATGCAGCAGGTAGCCAGGATCCTTTAAATCGGAAGCCCACAACTCGCCACTAACAAATCCAACTATTACTACGAACCAGAAAATTTTGGATGTCTATCAATTTAACCACTTAAAATAATTTTTCGTTGAAATCTAAAGAAATTTTAGAGAAGAAATAGAAAATTCTATGTCCTAAAAACTAGAGCGTCGAAATGAAAAAGAAAAAGAGAGCGTCGGAAAACGTCGAAAAATAAAAGGTCGAAAAATAATAAAAAGAACGTAGCGCGTCGAAACTTAAAAGTCTAAAAACTAAAAATTAAAAATTGCGTCTAAAAGTATTAAAGCTTAAAAGAATTCTAAATCCAAAACGGCAATAACTTAAAAAGTACTAAAATCTTAAAACGGCGTCGCAAAATTCTAAAGCACCTATATCTTAGTCTAAAGAAAAAGCACTTAAGAGATTTTACGGTAAAGCCTAAAAATCTAGAAATAAAAATAACTATGGCAAAAACTATATCTTAAAACTAGTTACGAGCGATAAAAATATAAATTACGTACTAAATAATAAAAATATGCAATTTATAAAAAGAGATAAAAAAATGATAAAATTACTAATTTTTATAAAAATATTATTTTTATATTATTTATTTTATAAAAGTATTAATTTATATAATTAATAAAACTAATTAAAACTTAAATTACAAATTAAAACTAAAAACTAAACTAATTAATTAAATAATTAACCCTAATTAGGGTTTATAATAATAATAATAATTAATACTCCGTAATTAATGCAGAACTATGTCAAATATGGCGTGTCAGACAAGGCCATGCGATCGCATGGATATCGTGTTATATTTTCATGCGGTCGCATGGGTTAGGGTTCCAGGCCAGAATATGGGCTGCTACAGTACCAGGCCCGAAAATCTTTAATTTTTTAATTTTTCTGTTTTTATAAAATATTTATATAAACAAATAAAAACTTATATTATAAAAACTTAATATAAAAATAAAGAAACTTTATAATTTTATATATATATTTAACAAACTGTTAAAAATATATATATTTTATTTTTCTTTTTATATTTTTGTATTTTTAAAACGTATTTTTACAAAAGTAAATTAAAAATCTTTTTTTTTATATATATATATAGCGTTTCGCTTCCAGCGTTTAAGCAGTTCCCCGGCAGCGGCGCCAAAAATAATTGATGTGCGTAGAGGTGTATACGAAATAGTTATATATTTGTTATGAAATACTATTAAATACGATACAATTTTACACAAGTTATTTATTTATTTATAGAGTGGATATACCTAATCCTTTCTACAACACTTATAGGCAGTGTATCTAATCGTACAGTAGTGTAGTTTTTAGTAAGTCCGGTTCGTTCCACAGGGAGCTAGCCAAGTTTAACGCTATATTTTTTAAACTATATTTTATATATATATATATATATATATATATATATATATATATATATATATATATATATATATATATATATATATATATATATATATATATATATATATATATATATATATATATATATATATAAGTAGTATTATTATTATAAAAGGGGGTTTTTACTGTTTAATGACCGGTTTGTCGATTTTAAAATTTTAGTCGCAGTTAAAACCTAATGTAAAATATTAAAAATAAATATAAGTTAATTAAAAGCGTAAAGTAAATGACGATAATAAAAGTGCGATAAATTAAAATGCGATAAATAAAAGTGCAATTAAATAAAATGACAGTAAATAAAAATGCGATGAAATATGAAATAAAGGAATTATGCTTATTTAAACTTCCGTAATCATGATGTTTGACGTGTTGATTTTAATTTGTTACCATGGGTTAATTGTCCTTTGTCCTAGATTATTCGATATGTCCATCTGGTTTTTGTCCATAACAGTCCATCAGTCATAAATATAAAGTGCGAGTGTCCTCGTCAAATTATTCTAATATCCGAAGTCAAATATTCCAACTAATTGGGGACTTAAACTATAATTACACCAATTTTCCTTGTATGTAATTCACCCCTGTTTTAATAAGTCCATTAACTATTAATCCATTCCCGTGTCCAGTTAAAGGAACGATTATTAGTACTTATAAATATCCCGCCCATCGTGTCCGATCGAGTGTATGTGGTTATTTATAGGTACGTCCAATTGTAATTTTTATATTAAATTGATGAACTATCATTCAATTAAACAAATATAAATATCATTAATAGCCCATAGTCTAATTTCCACAAGTGTCGTTCTTTTGTCCAAACCCCAATTATGGTACAAAGCCCAATTACACCGTCTTTAATATTTTAGCCCAACATCACGATTACTTCAATTTGAATAAGCATAATAATAACTTAGCTACGAGACATTAATTTAAAAAGGTTGAACATAACTTACAATGATTAATAATAGCGTAGCGTTACACGGACAGAATTTCGACTTACACACTTACAACATTCGCTAACATACCCTTATTATTATTAATCTTAAATTAAAATTAAAATTATATATATATATATATATATATATATATATATATATATATATATATATATATATATATATATATATATATATATATATATATATATATATATGTGAGAGATAGAGAGTAGAGAAAGATGTGTTAACATTCGTCCGAAAATGCTGAAATTTATAGATGTGGCCAGGTATCTGCTGCCATGCGATCGCATGGCATTTGTGCCTTCTGGCTATGCGATCGCATGGCCTGGGAATCCAGCTCACAAATGTTTGTTTGCTAGTTTGCCGACGGTTTTATATATAATATATATATATATATATATATATATATATATATATATATATATATATATATAATTTTAAGAATTAATTATATATTATATTATATTCATGTGCATAGTTGACTTGTAATTTTTAGTCCGTTGCGTCGAGCGTTGAGAGTTGACTCTGGTCCCGGTTCCGGATTTTCGAACGTCCTTTCGTACTATTTAATATCTTGTACTTTGCATTTTGCGACTCGTACTCTTGTAATTTATACACGTTTCTCATCAATAATTTTAACCACTTTGATTGTACTTTGTACTTTTGAGTTTTTTGGTCGTTTGAGTCTTCAATTCGTCGAATCTGTCTTTTGTCTTCACCTTTTATTATTTAAACGAATATCACTTGTAAATAGAACAATTGCAACTAAAAGCTTGTCTTTCTTGAGGGATAATGCTATGAAATATATGTTCGTTTTTAGCATTATCATATAGAAAAGAAAGAAAAGGGATGATGATTTCGGCAGAATGCGCGGCCTTTTATAGGACAATTTGATCATGTGCTGCTCCGCGATCGTGATATTTTTGTGCCTCATAGCTCCGCAGTCGCGGAGCTTTGGAGTCCAGCTCACCAAAATGAATTAAACGTGGGATGCTGATAAATATAATATATAATATTATATATAATTAATTATATATTATATTATATTCTTGTGCATAGTTGACTTGTACTTTCAGGTCCGTTGAGTCGTACGTTGATAGTTGGTTCATGTCTTGGTTCCGAATTTTCGAACGCCTTTTCGTACACTTAGATATCTTGTACTTTACGTTTCGCGGCTTGTACTTTTGTAATTTTTAGACGTTTCTTAGTAATAATTTGACTACTTGGATTGTATCTTGTACATTTTAGCTTTTTGGTCATTTGCGTCTTCAAATCGTCGAATGTGTCTTTTGTCTTCACCTTTTATTATTTAAACGAATATTTTATTTAAACGAATATTACTTGGAATTAGAACAATTGCAACTAAAAGCTTGTCTTTCTGGAAAGATAATGCTATGAAATATATGTTCGTTTTTAGCATTATCATATATATATATATATATATATATATATATATATATATATATATATATATATATATATATATATATATATATATAATAGTGGTAGGATCAAGAGAGAAGTAACCAATCGGGGGAAACATTTTTTTTCGTTTTTTGAAAAAACTTTGTTCACGAACATTATAGCTTAGATGAAAATATGAACATTTAATAAAGACACTTTGTGATAAATGTTTTTATTTTGGCGGAAAAACGCTCGAAGAATTAATATATAACAATTATCGTGTTTTTCGAGCGTATGTTGAGGTTTTAGATATTAGGGTTTATATATTAAGGTTTAGATATTAAGGTTTATAGGGTTTAGATATTAAGATTTAGAAATTTAGGGTTTAGAGTTTAAATTTAGGGTTTAGATTTAGGATTTATATTGAGTTTTTAATACGAACGTTTTTGAGTTTAGGGTTTAGGGTTTAGGGTTCGGTGTTTTGGGTTTATGGAATAAACCCAAAACACCAAACCCTAAACCCTAAACTCTAAATCGGGCTAAATTTTACTTCACAAAACATAAAAAAAAAAAAAAAAAAAAAAAAAAAAAAAAAACGTTAACATTCTTCACGAATAATATTATCTCGAGTGTTATTTTTATCGATCGTTTTTCCGCCAAAATAATAACATTCATCACGAAGTGTCTTTTTTAAATGTTCATATTTTTGTATTATCTTGATTCCTGAAAAAAAATTCCAAAAAAACGAAAAAAAAAAAATTTGCTTCCCCCCGCTTCCCCCCGATTGGTTACTTCCCATATATATATATATATATATATATATATATATATATATATATATATATATATATATATATATATATATATATATATATATAGAGAGAGAGAGAGAGAGGGGCGGAGACAAGGGGAGACTGAGAGGTGCTCAGCCTCACCCAAGTCCCAAATAATGCCCAAATCGCGTTATATTTTATACCCAAATACTTATAAGTCTCCCTAAATGATCAAGTCTGAATTGTATTATTACAACAACAACAACAACAACAAAACCTATACCTACAAAAGTGGGTATGAGGATGTAAGATTTAGACAATCCTTCCGCTATCATAGAATAAAGAAAATCCTTCCTCAAAAGTAGAGAAAGTCATCCACCTCAATTTTCTATGGATAGAGAGATTGTTTCCGAATGAACCTCCAACCAATAAGTAGGTTAAAAATAAAAAAGTGAGACGCCATGAAAATGTTTGAATCATGAATTGAGTTTTAAACATGTCTAGTTGTATTTTTATATTCAAATAATTGTAACTTATGTATTTATTTTAATCGTACGTTTAATGTATTTAAAAATTAATGTTGTTTATTTTTTCTTCAAATAATATTTTGCCATGGCTTGTTAATATAGGTTTTTTTTCCCCTGTAATTATCTGTTTATTGAGTAAGCCATCCTCCTCTGGCTTCGCCTATATATATATATATATATATATATATATATATATATATATATATATATATATATATATATATATATATATATATATATAAGTGGTTGGCCCACCGTGTTGATGAGGTTTTTTTGTTAGGGATTAACGAACAGATGGGATAATTTTATAACATAAGCTTACATAAAGTTAATAGCTTACATGAGTTTACATAAGAATACATAGGGATACAAAAGTTTATAGCAGTGCAAAAGGTGACTCAAAACGTGGTACAGAATGTGCAAAAGTTAAGAAGATAGGTGCTTCAAAATATGGTGCGAAGAGGCTAAATCTGAGATTGTGGCCTGCTTCTTTATTCCTTCTTTTTCTTCTGTTCTTTTGCGGGCGTATTTGTAATCACAGTAGGAACAATTTTGTTAGTCACAAAATAAACATAAGGGATGCATACAAACTAATCTCATTCCTAACTAAAAAAGTAAAAATTGCATAAAAACCAAAATGTAAATTCTAGTCGTTGACATCTTACTATGCAGAGTACTTGTAACTTCCCATCTTATTCTTCACAAAAAATTGACAGTATCATATAACATAGCAGATACATAACTAAAAAGGTATGTGATCATTCTGGAAAATAATAATAATAAAAATATTCATTAACCAACACATAACTTAATGAGTCATCAAATCAACAACGAATAACTTATTGTACGGAAATTAAAGTTTGAGAGTGAATTATACCTAATATATTAAACGTAAATAAATATCTAATTAAATGGCATATGAAGAAACATTATTTTAGATCATGGTATAATGAAGAAACACATGTACTTCAAAGAATGATGACAACATTTAAGCAGCGAACAAAAAAGCGTATATCACACATAGGAAAACAAAAAACACATGTCGTAACATTAGTATAATTTAAGTTGAAAACTTACAGGGAGAAAATCTCAGTTTTCAAAGTCAAACGTACCTTCGGGGGGTTAATATCTGAGAAAACATAAACTCAGCGACCTGTGCAGTAGCAACATATGGTGTTGGTACAGAATCAGTGCTAACAACTACATATAAAGCAAAATATAAATCAAATATGGTGAATTAAACCATTGTACACAAAAAAAACTGTTGTTGTGAGCACAAAACATACCTTCGGGAATTAATAGCTCATTATTGGTAGTGTGCACGAAATCAGCAGCTTGTGCAATTGTTAGACGGTCAATGACCACAACTATATAACTCGATATTTGATAGTTTAAATAAAATATGAAGCGCCAAAACATCGAACAAAATATAAATTGTAAGTAACACTATTACTTGAAACACGTGGAGCATAGATGAACTCATGATAAAAATAATAAAAATAATACCTTTAACGATTGTGAATGAATGCAATATTCAGAAAAGAAAACCACAAAATACTGTATCATAAGCCTCTTGGGCGTTGTATTCTGGTAACCCATGATATTACCCTGCACATAAAGAAAAAAAGGCACTACCTGCAATTTTGTTTCCGTTAATTTTATTAAGTAACAGTGATCATGATTATGATAATATCGCTCGGATATTACCTGGAATGGTGGAGTTAGGTAGCTCAGGTCTCAATTAGAAGCCTGGTTTGTTTGTTTGCGTATCTATGATAGCTTTGGGAAGTTTAGATAAGGTCAGCAAAATTGTAAAACATAAGACATAGGCTCAGGTAAGTGGGTAAAATCAGGAGAGAGAATAGGAATCGTCATGGCTGCAAACTCTAATTTGCCCCGCCAAGATACAAAACCATTTTTCCTCGTTCCTCGACCCAACTCATAAGAATTCATAATCACAGCCTTTTTTATTAACCTTCTTTCTATGAACATGATTTATTGTTATTCGGAACTATCAGCATGATGAAACATAATCGTTTATACAAATGTGTACCTTTATTAAAGAAGACCACTCAAAAACAGCGTTGGTAATCATTGTGGATCTCTTTGAGGCTCAGACATATGCGTAAGCCAAGCGATAGAGATGAATCGCCACGGTTGCAATCCAAAGATTGCCCTCCAGTAAACGAAAACATTTATTGAAGTCGCCCAATCCACGTCCAATATGTTTACCATCACGGCCTAGATTTTTATACCATAGAAAACAGAAGAAGATGATAATTGTAAAGACGAAAATTCCATTTAGGAATAAAATAATGGCGTCAACAGTAATCGCCAAGGTTTAAATGGTATATATATATATATATATATATATATATATATATATATATATATATATATATATATATATATATATATATATATATATATATATATATATAAATACTATCATAAATATGATAAAACAGACCACTATGGTTGCAACTCAAATGGTGCCATGCCAAGACGTGGTCGGTTTTCCACAGCGCGAGGCTCAAGTTATAAGACTTTGTAATCACAATCTCGCATATTGAAATGTCCCGTTTATATTGATTATAAACGTTCCATATTAATTGATTTCGTTGCGAGGTTTTGATCTCTATATGAGACGTTTTTCAAAGACTGCATTCATTTTTAAAACCACCATAACCTTTATTTTATCAATAAAGGTTTTAAAAACATTACGTAGATTATCAAATAATGATAATCTAAAATATACTGTTTACACACGACCATTACATAATGGTTTACAATAGAAATATATTACATCGACATATGTTTCTTGAATGCAGTTTTTACACAATATCATACAAACATGGACTCCAAATCTTGTCCTTATTTTAGTATGCAACAGCGGAAGCTCTTAGTATTCACCTGAGAATAACTGAAATGTCCCGTTCTTATTGATTAAAAACGTTCCATATTAATTGATTTCGTTGCGAGGTTTTGACCTCTATATGAGACGTTTTTCAAAGACTGCATTCATTTTTAAAACAAACCATAACCTTTATTTCATAGATAAAGGTTTTAAAAAGCTTTACGTAGATTATCAAATAATGATAATCTAAAATATCCTGTATACACACGACCATTACATAATGGTTTACAATACAAATATGTTACAACAAAATAAGTTTCTTGAATGCAGTTTTTACACAATATCATACAAGCATGGACTCCAAATCTCGTCCTTATTTAAGTATGCGACAGCTCAAGCTCTTAATAATCACCTGAGAATAAACATGCTTAAAACGTCAACAAAAATGTTGGTGAGTTATAGGTTTAACCTATATATATCAAATCATAATAATAGACCACAAGATTTCATATTTCAATACACATCCCATACATAGAGATAAAAATCATTCATATGGTGAACACCTGGTAACCGACATTAACAAGAGGCATATATAAGAATATCCCCATCATTCCGGGACACCCTTCGGATATGATATAAATTTCGAAGTACTAAAGCATCCGGTACTTTGGATGGGGTTTGTTAGGCCCAATAGATCTATCTTTAGGATTCGCGTCAATTAGGGTGTCTGTTCCCTAATTCTTAGATTACCAGACTTAATAAAAAGGGGCATATTCGATTTCAATAATTCAATCATAGAATGTAGTTTCACGTACTTGTGTCTATTTTGTAAATCATTTATAAAACCTGCATGTATTCTCATCCCAAAAATATTAGATTTTAAAAGTGGGACTATAACTCACTTTCACAGATTTTTTTTACTTCGTCGAGAAGTAAGACTTGGCCACTGTTGATTCACGAACCTATAACAATATATACATGTATATTAAAGTATGTTCAAAATATATTTACAACACTTTTAATATATTTTGATGTTTTAAGTTTATTAAGTCAGCTGTCCTCGTTAGTAACCTACAACTAGTTGTCCACAGTTAGATGTACAGAAATAAATCGATAAATATTATCTTGAATCAATCCACGACCCAGTGTATACGTATCTCAGTATTGATCACAACTCAAACTATATATATTTTGGAATCAATCTCAACCCTGTATAGCTAACTCCAACATTCACATATAGAGTGTCTATGGTTGTTCCGAAATATATATAGATGTGTCGACATGATAGGTCGAAACATTGTATACGTGTCTATGGTATCTCAAGATTACATAATATACAATACAAGTTGATTAAGTTATGGTTGGAATAGATTTGTTACCAATTTTCACGTAGCTAAAATGAGAAAAATTATCCAATCTTGTTTTACCCATAACTTCTTCATTTTAAATCCGTTTTGAGTGAATCAAATTGCTATGGTTTCATATTGAACTCTATTTTATGAATATAAACAGAAAAAGTATAGGTTTATAGTCGGAAAAATAAGTTACAAGTCGTTTTTGTAAAGGTAGTCATTTAAGTCGAAAGAACGACGTCTAGATGACCATTTTAGAAAACATACTTCCACTTTGAGTTTAACCATAATTTTTGGATATAGTTTCATGTTCACAATAAAAATCATTTTCTCAGAATAACAACTTTTAAATCAAAGTTTATCATAGTTTTTAATTAACTAACCCAAAACAGCCCACGGTGTTACTACGACGGCGTAAATCCGGTTTTACGGTGTTTTTCGTGTTTCCAGGTTTTAAATCATTAAGTTAGCATATCATATAGATATAGAACATGTGTTTAGTTAATTTTAAAAGTCAAGTTAGAAGGATTAACTTTTGTTTGCGAACAAGTTTAGAATTAACTAAACTATGTTCTAGTGATTACGAGTTTAAACCTTTGAATAAGATAGTTTTATATATATGAATCGAATGATGTTATGAACATCATTACTACCTAAAGTTTAGTAGGTAAACCTACTGGAAGTGACAAGAAATGATCTAGCTTCAAAGGATCTTGGATGTCTTGAAAGTTCTTGAAGTAGGATCATGACACAAAAACAAGTTCGAGTAAGATTTTTACTCGAATTAAGATAGTTTATAGTTATAGAAATTGAATCAAAGTTTGAATATGAATATTACCTTGAATAAGAAAGATAACCTACTGTATATAACAAAGGTTTCTTGATCTTAGATGATTACTTGGAATGGATTAGAAAGCTTGGAAGTAAATTAGTAAACTTGAAGGGATTTTTGAAGTGTTCTTGAAGTGTTCTTCATATGATGATTATAGCTTGATTCTTGAAGTGATTTTTGATGAAGATGATGATTAACTACTGGAAAAATACGTTCATAATAGTGTGTGTGTGTTGAGAGAGAATTAGAAAGAGAATTAGAAGTGAAATGGAGTGAATGATGAGTGGTAATTGGTGAGTGGTGAGTGGGGTTAAAAGGAGTTCTAGTTAGTTGACTAGCTCATGGTAGAAGTTAAAATTGATTAGTCATACATGACATAATCAAGAGTGGAATCCCATGCTAGTTCCTATTGGTATATACCCATAGTAAGTACGTTTTGAAGCTGTGTATAATACGGGTAAGAATACGACTAGAATTCTTGATGAAAGAAAAGAATGGGAAAGTAACTGTAACCATTTTCGTTAAGTATGAGTGTTTTGATATATGTCTTGAAGTCTTCCAAAAGTATTTTAATACATCTAAATACACTACATGTATATACATTTTAACTGAGTCGTTAAGTCATCGTTAGTCGTTACATGTAAGTGTTGTTTTGAAACCTTTAAGTTAACGATCTCAATTAATGTTGTTAACCCATTGTTTATTATATCTAATGAGATGTTAAATTATTATATTATCATGATATTATGATATATTAATATATCTTAATATGATATATATATACATTTAAATGTCGTTACAACGATAATCGTTACATATATGTCTCGTTTCGAAATCCTTAAGTTAGTAGTCTTGTTTATATGTATATAACTCATTGTTAATATACTTATGGAGATACTTACTTATCATAATCTCATGTTAACCATATGTATATCCATATATATATGGTCATGTCGTTTTTACAAGTTTTAACGTTCGTGAATCGCCGGTCAACTTGGGTGGTCAATTGTCTATATGAAACATATTTCAATTAATCAAGTCTTAACAAGTTTGATTGCTTAACATGTTGGAAACATTTAATCATGTAAATATCAATCTCAATTAATATATATAAACATGGAAAAGTTCGGGTCACTACAGTACCTACCCGTTAAATAAATTTCGTCCCGAAATTTTAAGCTGTTGAAGGTGTTGACGAATCTTCTGGAAATAGATGTGGGTATTTCTTCTTCATCTGATCTTCACGCTCCCAGGTAAACTCAGGTCCTCTACGAGCATTCCATCGAACCTTAACAATTGGTATCTTGTTTTGCTTAAGTCTTTTAACCTCACGATCCATTATTTCGACGGGTTCTTCGATGAATTGGAGTTTTTCGTTGATTTGGATTTCATCTAACGGAATAGTGAGATCTTTTTTAGCAAAACATTTCTTCAAATTCGAGACGTGGAAAGTGTTATGTACAGCCGCGAGTTGTTGAGGTAACTCAAGTCGGTAAGCTACTGGTCCGACACGATCAATAATCTTGAATGGTCCAATATACCTTGGATTTAATTTCCCTCGTTAACCAAATCGAACAACGCCTTTCCAAGGTGCAACTTTAAGCATGACCATCTCTCCAATTTCAAATTCTATATCTTTTCTTTTAATGTCAGCGTAGCTCTTTTGTCGACTTTGGGCGGTTTTCAACCGTTGTTGAATTTGGATGATCTTCTCGGTAGTTTCTTGTATAATCTCCGGACCCGTAATTTGTCTATCCCCCACTTCACTCAAACAAATCGGAGACCTGCACTTTCTACCATAAAGTGCTTCAAACGGCGCCATCTCAATGCTTGAATGGTAGCTGTTGTTGTAGGAAAATTCTGCTAACGGTAGATGTCGATCCCAACTGTTTCCGAAATCAATAACACATGCTCGTAGCATGTCTTCAAGCGTTTGTATCGTCCTTTCGCTCTGCCCATCAGTTTGTGGATGATAGGCAGTACTCATGTCTAGACGAGTTCCTAATGCTTGCTGTAATGTCTGCCAGAATCTTGAAATAAATCTACCATCCCTATCAGAGATAATAGAGATTGGTATTCCATGTCTGGAGACGACTTCCTTCAAATACAGTCGTGCTAACTTCTCCATCTTGTCATCTTCTCTTATTGGCAGGAAGTGTGCTGATTTGGTGAGACGATCAACTATTACCCAAATAGTATCAAAACCACTTGCAGTCCTTGTCAATTTAGTGATGAAATCCATGGTAATGTTTTCCCATTTCCATTCCGGGATTTCGGGTTGTTGAAGTAGACCTGATGGTTTCTGATGCTCAGCTTTGACCTTAGAACACGTCAAACATTCTCCTACGTATTTAGCAACATCGGCTTTCATACCCGGTCACCAAAAATGTTTCTTGAGATCCTTGTACATCTTCCCCGTTCCAGGATGTATTGAGTATCTGGTTTTATGAGCTTCTCTAAGTACCATTTCTCTCATATCTCCAAATTTTGGTACCCAAATCCTTTCAGCCCTATACCGGGTTCCGTCTTCCCGAATATTAAGATGCTGCTCCGATCCTTTGGGTATTTCATCCTTTAAATTTCCCTCTTTTAAAACTCCTTGTTGCGCCTCCTTTATTTGAGTAGTAAGGTTATTGTGAATCATTATATTCATAGATTTTACTTGAATGGGTTCTCTGTCCTTCCTGCTCAAGGCGTCGGCTACCACATTTGCCTTCCCCGGGTGGTAACGAATCTCAAAGTCGTAATCATTCAACAATTCAATCCACCTACGCTGCCTCATATTCAGTTGTTTCTGATTAAATATGTGTTGAAGACTTTTGTGGTAGGTATATATAATACTTTTGACCCCATATAAGTAGTGCCTCCAAGTCTTTAATGCAAAAACAACCGCGCTTAATTCCAAATCATGCGTCGTATAATTTTGCTCGTGAATCTTCAATTATCTAGACGCATAAGCAATCACCTTCGTTCGTTGCATTAATACACAACCGAGACCTTGCTTTGATGTGTCACAATAAATCACAAAATCATCATTCCCTTCAGGCAATGACAATATAGGTGCCGTAGTTAGCTTTTTCTTCAATAACTGAAACGCTTTATCTTGTTCATCCTTCCATTCAAATTTCTTCCCTTTATGCATTAATGCAGTCAAGGGTTTTGCTATTCTGGAAAAGTCTTGGATGAACCTTCTGTAGTAACCAGCTAGTCCTAAAAACTGGCGTATGTGTTTCGGAGTTTTCGGGGTTTCCCACTTTTCAACAGTTTCTATCTTTGCCGGATCCACCTTAATACCTTTTTTGTTCACTATGTGACCGAGAAATTGAACTTCTTCCAACCAAAATGCACACTTTGAAAATTTAGCGTACAATTTTTCCTTCCTCAATACTTCTAACACCTTTCTCAAATGTTCACCGTGTTCTTGGTCATTCTTTGAGTAAATAAGTATGTCATCAATGAAAACAATGACAAACTTGTCAAGGTATGGTCCACACACTCGGTTTATAAGGTCCATGAACACAGCTGGTGCATTAGTTAAACCAAATGGCATGACCATAAACTCGTAATGACCGTAACGTGTTCTGAAAGCAGTCTTTGGAATATCATCTTCTTTCACCCGCATTTGATGATACCCGGAACGTAAGTTAATCTTTGAATAAACAGACGAGCCTTGTAGTTGATCAAATAAGTCGTCGATTCTCGGTAGTGGGTAGCGGTTCTTGATGGTAAGTTTGTTCAACTCTCGGTAGTCGATACACAACCTGAATGTACCATCTTTCTTCTTGACAAACAAAACAGGAGCTCCCCACGGTGATGTGCTTGGTAGAATGAAACCACGCTCTAAAAGTTCTTGTAATTGGCTGTGCAGTTCTTTCATCTCACTGGGTGCGAGTCTGTAAGGAGCACGAGCTATTGGTGCAGCTCCTGGTACAAGATCTATTTGAAATTCAACGGATCGATGTGGGGGTAATCCCGGTAATTCTTTCGGAAATACATCGGGAAATTCTTTTGCAATGGGAACATCATTGATGCTCTTTTCTTCAGTTTGTACTTTCTCGACGTGTGCTAGAACAGTGTAGCAACCTTTTCTTTTTAGTTTTTGTGCCTTCAAATTACTAATAAGATGTAGCTTCGTGTTGCCCTTTTCTCCGTACACCATTAAGGGTTTTCCTTTTTCTCGTATAATGCGAATTGCATTTTTGTAACAAACGATCTCTGCTTTCACTTCTTTTAACCAGTCCATACCGATTATCACATCAAAACTCCCTAACTCTACTGGTATCAAATCAATCTTAAATGTTTCGCTAACCAGTTTAATTTCTCGATTCCGACATATATTATCTGCTAAAATTAATTTACCATTTGCTAATTCAAGTAAAAATTTACTATCCAAAGGCGTCAATGGACAACTTAATTTAGCACAAAAATCTCTACTCATATAGCTTCTATCCGCACCCGAATCAAATAAAACGTAAGCAGATTTATTGTCAAAAAGAAACGTACCCGTAACAAGCTCCGGGTCTTCCTCTGCCTCTGCCGCATTAATATTGAAAACTCTTCCGCGGCCTTGTCCATTTGTGTTCTCCTGGTTCGGGCAATTTCTAATAATGTGGCCCGGTTTTCCACATTTATAACAAACTACATTGGCATAACTTGCTCCGACACTACTTGCTCCGCCATTACTCGTTCCGACACCATTTGTTCCTTTCGTTCTATTAACCCCTGGTCCATAGACCTCACACTTCGCCGCGCTATGACCATTTCTTTTACACTTGTTGCAAAATTTGGTGCAGAACCCCGAGTGATACTTTTCACACCTTTGGCATAGCTGCTTCTGATTTTTGTTGTTGTTGCGGTTATTATTGTTGTTGGGATGATTGTTGTAGTTGTTGTTGTTGTTGTTGTTGTTGTTGTTGTTGTTGTTGTTGTTGTTGTTGTTGTTGTTGTTGTTGTTGTTGTTGTTGTTGTTGTTGTTGTTGTTGTTGTTGTTGTTGTTGTTGGGCCGTTTGTTGTAGTTGCGATTGATGTTACGATTGTTGGGATAATTGTTGCGATTATTGTTGTAATTGCTGTTGTTGTTGTATTGGTGATTCTTATCACCGTTTTCCTCCCACTTTCTTTTGACTTGCTTCACATTGGCCTCTTCAGCAGTCTGTTCTTTAATTCTTTCTTCAATCTGGTTCACTAGTTTTTGAGCCATTCTACATGCCTTTTGTATGGAGACGGGCTCGTGTGAACTTATATCTTCTTGGATTCTTTCCGGTAATCCTTTCACAAACGCGTCGATCTTCTCTTCCTCATCTTCGAATGCTCCCGGACACAATAGGCACAATTCTGTGAATCGTCTTTCGTACGTGGTAATATCAAATCCTTGGGTTCGTAACCCTCTAAGTTCTGTCTTGAGCTTATTGACCTCGGTTCTGGGACGGTACTTCTCGTTCATCAAGTGCTTGAATGCTGACCACGGTAGTGCGTACGCATCGTCTTGTCCCACTTGCTCTAGATAGGTGTTCCACCATGTTAACGCAGAACCTGTGAAGGTATGCGTAGCGTACTTCACTTTGTCCTCTTCAGTACACTTACTTATGGCAAACACCGATTCGACCTTCTCGGTCCACCGTTTCAATCCGATCGGTCCTTCAGTTCCATCAAATTCCAAAGGTTTGCAGGCAGTGAATTCTTTGTAGGTGTATCCTACACGATTTCCTGTACTGCTAGATCCAAGGTTATTGTTGGTATGTAGCGCAGCCTGTACTGCGGCTATGTTTGAAGCTAGAAAAGTACGGAATTCCTCTTCATTCATATTCACGGTGTGTCGAGTAGTCGGTGCCATTTCCTTCAAAATAATCAAATGGAACAAGTTAATCATACAGAATATTAAGAGTAGTTAATAGTATTTCGTAGCATAATATGAACTCATTTATAAAAGCTTTTTCTTCATATTAGCGTTTTATAAGTTTAAATTCGGGTAGTACCTACCCGTTAAGTTCATACTTAGTAGCTAATATACAATTCAACTACTACAATTCTATATGAAAAACTGATTATAATAATATTTCGCGTTCAAACTTTTATACAATATTTTACAAACTTAAAATACCGCTTATTTTACATAAAGCATGAAATATAGCACACAATAACTTTGATACAAGATAGTTGTGAAGATAATTCTAGCTAGTACACAAGTCGTTCAGCAAAGGCAATAAAGACACGTAATTCGTACGTCCAGAAACAAGTCATGCATTCTGGTTTTACTAGGACTACTTCCCATCCTTGGTCTTGTGGAACATAACCGTTATGGTCGTTGATAAGACAGCGTGTTGTAACGTCGTCAAAGGGATGAGGGTTACGTAATGTCCAACAGTCCCGTAACAATCTAAAAACCTCATTTCTTACCCCAATTACCGACTCCGTCACTTGTGGGAATGTTTTGTTTAATAGTTGTAGGCCGATGTTCTTGTTCTCACTTTGGTGAGAAGTGAACATTACTAATCCGTAAGCATAACATGCTTCTTTATGTTGCATGTTAGCCGCTTTTTCTAAATCACGAAGTCCAATATTCGGATATATTGAGTCAAAATAATTTCTTAACCCATTGCGTAAAATAGCATTTGGGTTCCCCGCAATATATGCGTCAAAGTAAACACATCGTAACTTATGGATTTCCCAATGTGATATCCCCCATCTTTCGAACGAAAGCCTTTTATAAACCAAGGCATTCTTGGAACGTTCTTCGAATGTCTTACAAACTGATCTCGCCTTAAATAGTTGTGCCGAAGAATTCTGACCGACTCTAGACAAGATTTCATCAATCATGTCTCCGGGTAGGTCTCTTAAAATATTGGGTTATCTATCCATTTTGTGTTTTTTTACTGTAAAATAGACAAGAGTTAGATTCATAAAAAAAATACTTATTAATACAAGCAATTTTTACATATATCATAAAGCATAAGCACACTATATTACATATATTACACCACACGAATACAACTATCTTATTCCGACTCGCTTGTTTCTTCTTCTTCAGTTTTGGTTCGTTTTGCCAAGTTTCTAGGGATATATGATGTTCTCCTAATACGAGCCGTCGTTATCCACATTGGTTTAGAAAAACCTGGTGGTTTAGAGGTTCCCGGGTCATTGTTACAACTTAAGGACTTCGGGGGTTGACGATACATATAAAGTTCATCGGGGTTGGAATTAGATTTCTCTATTTTTATGCCCTTTCCCTTATTATTTTCTTTTGCCTTTTTAAATTCATTTGGGGTAATTTCTATAACATCATCGGAATTCTCGTCGGAATCCGATTCATCGGAGAATTGGTAATCCTCCCAATATTTTGCTTCCTTAGCGGAAACACCATTGACCATAATTAACCTTGGTCGGTTGGTTGAGGATTTTCTTTTACTCAACAATTTTATTATTTCCCCCACCGGTTCTATTTCTTCATCCGGTTCCGATTCTTCTTCCGGTTCCGATTCTTCTTCTGGTTCCGACTCTTCTTCCGGTTCCTCTTCGGGAACTTGTGAATCAGTCCACGAATCATTCCAATTTACATTTGACTCTTCATTATTATTAGGTGAGTCAATGGGACTTGTTCTAGAGGTAGACATCTATCACATAATATCAAACGCGTTAAGAGATTAATATATCATATAATATTCACATGTTAAAAATATATAGTTTCCAACAAAATTTGTTAAGCAATCATTTTTCAAGTAAACACGGTCGAAGTCCAGACTCACTAATGCATCCTAACAAACTCGATAAGAGACACTAATGCAAAATTCTGGTTCTCTAAGACCAACGCTCGGATACCAACTGAAATGTCCCGTTCTTATTGATTAAAAACGTTCCATATTAATTGATTTCGTTGCGAGGTTTTGACCTCTATATGAGACGTTTTTCAAAGACTGCATTCATTTTTAAAACAAACCATAACCTTTATTTCATAGATAAAGGTTTTAAAAAGCTTTACGTAGATTATCAAATAATGATAATCTAAAATATCCTGTATACACACGACCATTACATAATGGTTTACAATACAAATATGTTACAACAAAATAAGTTTCTTGAATGCAGTTTTTACACAATATCATACAAGCATGGACTCCAAATCTCGTCCTTATTTAAGTATGCGACAGCGGAAGCTCTTAATAATTACCTGAGAATAAACATGCTTAAAACGTCAACAAAAATGTTGGTGAGTTATAGGTTTAACCTATATATATCAAATCATAATAATGGACCACAAGATTTCATATTTCAATACACATCCCATACATAGAGATAAAAATCATTCATATGGTGAACACCTGGTATCCGACATTAACAAGATGCATATATAAGAATATCCCCATCATTCCGGGACACCCTTCGGATATGATATAAATTTCAAAGTACTAAAGCATCCGGTACTTTGGATGGGGTTTGTTAGGCCCAATAGATCTATCTTTAGGATTCGCGTCAATTAGGGTGTCTGTTCCCTAATTCTTAGATTACCAGACTTAATAAAAAGGGGCATATTCGATTTTAATAATTCAATCATAGAATGTAGTTTCACGTACTTGTGTCTATTTTGTAAATCATTTATAAAACCTGCATGTATTCTCATCCCAAAAATATTAGATTTTAAAAGTGGGACTATAACTCACTTTCACAGATTTTTTTTACTTCGTCGAGAAGTAAGACTTGGCCACTGTTGATTCACGAACCTATAACAATATATACATGTATATTAAAGTATGTTCAAAATATATTTACCACACTTTTAATATATTTTGATGTTTTAAGTTTATTAAGTCAGCTGTCCTCGTTAGTAACCTACAACTTGTTGTCCACAGTTAGATGTACAGAAATAAATCGATAAATATTATCTTGAATCAATCCACGACCCAGTGTATACATATCTCAGTATTGATCACAACTCAAACTATATATATTTTGGAATCAATCTCAACCCTGTATAGCTAACTCCAACATTCACATATAGAGTGTCTATGGTTGTTCCGAAATATATATAGATGTGTCGACATGATAGGTCAAAACATTGTATACATGTCTATGGTATCTCAAGATTACATAATATACAATACAAGTTGATTAAGTTATGGTTGGAATAGATTTGTTACCAATTTTCACGTAGCTAAAATGAGAAAAATTATCTAATCTTGTTTTACCCATAACTTCTTCATTTTAAATCTGTTTTGAGTGAATCAAATTGCTATGGTTTCATATTGAACTCTATTTTATGAATATAAACAGAAAAAGTATAGGTTTATAGTCGGAAAAATAAGTTACAAGTCGTTTTTGTAAAGGTAGTCATTTCAGTCGAAAGAACGACGTCTAGATGACCATTTTAGAAAACATACTTCCACTTTGAGTTTAACCGTAATTTTTGGTTATAGTTTCATGTTCATAATAAAAATCATTTTCTCAGAATAACAACTTTTAAATCAAAGTTTATCATAGTTTTTAATTAACTAACCCAAAACAGCCCGCGGTGTTACTACGACGGCGTAAATCCGGTTTTACGGTATTTTTCGTGTTTCCAGGTTTTAAATCATTAAGTTAGAATATCATATAGATATAGAACATGTGTTTAGTTAATTTTAAAAGTCAAGTTAGAAGGATTAACTTTTGTTTGCGAACAAGTTTAGAATTAACTAAACTATGTTCTAGTGATTACGAGTTTAAACCTTTGAATAAGATAGTTTTATATATATGAATCGAATGATGTTATGAACATCATTACTACCTCAAGTTTAGTAGGTAAACCTACTGGAAGTGACAAGAAATGATCTAGCTTCAAAGGATCTTGGATGGCTTGAAAGTTCTTGAAGTAGGATCATGACACAAAAACAAGTTCAAGTAAGATTTTTACTCGAATTAAGATAGTTTATAGTTATAGAAATTGAATTAAAGTTTGAATATGAATATTACCTTGAATAAGACATATAACCTACTGTATATAACAAAGGTTTCTTGATCTTAGATGATTACTTGGAATGGATTAGAAAGCTTGGAAGTAAATTAGTAAACTTGAAGGGATTTTTGAAGTGTTCTTGAAGTGTTCTTCCTATGATGATTATAGCTTGATTCTTGAAGTGATTTTTGATGAAGATGATGATTAACTACTGGAAAAATACGTTCATAATAGTGTGTGTGTGTGTTGAGAGAGAATTAGAAAGAGAATTGGAAGTGAAATGGAGTGAATGATGAGTGGTAATTGGTGAGTGGTGAGTGGGGTTAAAAGGAGTTCTAGTTAGTTGACTAGCTCATGGTAGAAGTTAAAATTGATTAATCATACATGACATAATCAAGAGTGGAATCCCATGCTAGTTCCTATTGGTATATACCCATAGTAAGTACGTTTTGAAGCTGTGTATAATACGGGTAAGAATACGACTAGAATTCTTGATGAAAGAAAAGAATGGGAAAGTAACTGTAACCATTTTCGTTAAGTATGAGTGTTTTGATATATGTCTTGAAGTCTTCCAAAAGTATTTTAATACATCTAAATACACTACATGTATATACATTTTAACTGAGTCGTTAAGTCATCGTTAGTCGTTACATGTAAGTGTTGTTTTGAAACCTTTAAGTTAACGATCTCAATTAATGTTGTTAACCCATTGTTTATTATATCTAATGAGATGTTAAATTATTATATTATCATGATATTATGATATATTAATATATCTTAATATGATATATATACATTTAAATGTTGTTACAACGATAATCGTTACATATATGTCTCGTTTCGAAATCCTCAAGTTAGTAGTCTTGTTTATATGTATATAACTCATTGTTAATATACTTATGGAGATACTTACTTATCATAATCTCATGTTAACCATATGTATATCCATATATATATCGTCATGTCGTTTTTACAAGTTTTAACGTTCGTGAATCGCCGGTCAACTTGGGTGGTCAATTGTCTATATGAAACATATTTCAATTAATCAAGTCTTAACAAGTTTGATTGCTTAACATGTTGGAAACATTTAACCATGTAAATATCAATCTCAATTAATATATATAAACATGGAAAAGTTCGGGTCACTAAAATAAACATGCTTTAAACGTCAACAAAAATGTTGATGAGTTATAGGTTTAACCTATATATATCAAATCGTAACAATAGACCACAAGATTTCATATTTCAATACACATCCCATACATAGAGATAAAAATCATTCATATGGTGAACACCTGGTAACCGACATTAACAAGATGCATATATAAGAATATCCCCATCATTCCGGGACACCCTTCGGATATGATATAAATTTCAAAGTACTAAAGCATCCGGTACTTTGGATGGGGTTTGTTAGGCCCAATAGATCTATCTTTAGGATTCGCGTCAATTAGGGTGTCTGTTCCCTAATTCTTAGATTACCAGACTTAATAAAAAGGGGCATATTCGATTTCGATAATTCAACCATAGAATGTAGTTTCCCGTACTTGTGTCTATTTTGTAAATCATTTATAAAACCTGCATGTATTCTCATCCCAAAAATATTAGATTTTAAAAATGGGACTATAACTCACTTTCACAGATATTTCCTTCCTCGAAAATAAGACTTGGCCACGGATCGATTCACGAACCTATACAAATATGTACATATATATCAAAGTATGATCAAAATATAATTACAACCATTTTTATTATGTTTTAAAGATTTGAGTGTATTAAGTCAGCTGTCCTCGTTAGTAACCTACAACTAGTTGTCCATAATTAGATGTACAGAAATAAATCGATATATACGACCCAGTGTATACACGTCTCAGGCTAGATCACAACTCAAACTATATATATTTTTGGAATCAACCTCAACCCTGTATAGCTAACTCCAACATTACTGCATATAGAGTGTATATAGTTGTTCCAAATAATATATATAGATGGGTCGATATGATATGTCAAAACATTTGCATACGTGTCTATGGTATCCCAAGATTACATAATATATTAGAATACATGTATAATACAATATAAGTTAGCTAGGATATGATTAATATAGATTTGTTACCAATTTTCACGTAGCTACAACATGCAAAAATAACCAATCTTGTTTTACCCATAACTTCTTCGTTTTAAATCCGTTTTGAGTGAATCCAATTGCTATGGTTTCATATTGAACTTAAGTTTATGAATCTATACAGAAAAAGTATAAGTTTATAGTCAGAATTACAGGTTACAGGTCATTTTTGTAAAGGTAGTCATTTTAGTCGAAAGAACGACGTCTAGATGACCATTTTGGAAAACATACTTTCACTTTGAGTTTAACCATGATTTTTAGATATAGTTTCATGTTCATAAGAAAAATTATTTTCCCAGAAGAACAACTTTTAAATCAAAGTCTATCATAGTTTTTAATTAACTAACCCAAAACAGCCCGCGGTGTTACTACAACGGTGTATATTCGATTTTACGGTGTTTTCGTGTTTTCCGATTTTAAATCATTAAGTTAGCATATCATATAGATATAGAACATGTGTTTAGTTGATTTTAAAAGTCAAGTTAGAAGGATTAACTTTTGTTTGCGAACAAGTTTAGAATTAACTAAACTATGTTCTAGTGATTTCAAGTTTAAACCTTCGAATAAGATAGCTTTATATGTATGAATCGAATGATGTTAAGAACATCATTACTACCTAAAGTTTTGTGGATAAATCTACTGGAAAAGAGACAAATGGATCTAGCTTCAAAGGATCCTTGGATGGCTTGAAAGTTCTTGAAGCAGAATCATGACACGAAAACAAATTCAAGTAAGATCATCACTCGAAATAAGATTGTTATAGTTATAGAAATTGAACCAAAGTTTGAATATGAGTATTACCTTGTATTAGAAATATATCTTACTGTAAATAAGAAAGATTTCTTGAGGTTGGATGATCACTTTACAAGATTGGAAGTAAGCTAGCAAACTTGGAAGTATTCTTGATTTTATGAAACTAGAACTTATAGAATTTATGAAGAACACTTAGAACTTGAAGATAGAACTTGAGAGAGATCACTTAGATGAAGAAAATTGAAGAATAAAAGTGTTTGTAGGTGTTTTTGGTCGTTGGTATATGGATTAGATATAAAGGATGTGTAATTTTGTTTTCATGTAAATAATTCATGAATGATTACTCATATTTTTGTAATTTTATGAGATATTTCATGCTAGTTGCCAAATGATGGTTCCCACATGTGTTAGGTGACTCATATGGGCTACTAAGAGCTGATCATTAGAGTGTATATACCAATAGTACATACGTCTAAAAGCTATGTATTGTACGAGTACGAATACGGGTGCATACGAGTAGAATTGTTGATGAAACTGAACGAGGATGTAATTGTAAGCATTTTTGTTAAGTAGAAGTATTTTGATAAGTGTCTTGAAGTCTTTCAAAAGTGTATGAATACATATTAAAACACTACATGTATATACATTTTAACTGAGTCGTTAAGTCATCGTTAGTCGTTACATGTAAATGTTGATTTGAAACCTTTAAGTTAACGATCATGTTAAATGTTGTTAACCCAATGTTTATTATATCTAAAGAGATGTTAAATTGTTACATTATCATGATATTACGATATATAATATATCTTAGTATGATATATATACAGTTAAATGTCGTTACAACGATAATCGTTACATATATGTCTCGTTTCAAAATCATTAAGTTATTAGTCTTATTTTTTTACATATGTAGTTCATTTTTAATACACTTAATGATATATTTACTTATCATTTAATATAATTAACCAAGTGTATCAATATCTTAATATGATTCATATGTACTTAGTAAGACGTTGATATAACGATAATCGTTATACATAACGTTTTCGAGTTTCTTAAATTCAATAGTCTCATTTTTATGTATATAATGAAATGTCCCGTTCATATTGATTATAAACGTTCCATATTAATTGATTTCGTCGCGAGGTTTTGACCTCTATATGAGACGTTTTTCAAAGACTGCATTCATTTTTAAAACAACCATAACCTTTATTTTATCGATAAAGGTTTAAAAAGCATTACGTAGATTATCAAATAATGATAATCTAAAATATACCATTTACACACGACCATTACATAATGGTTTACAATAAGAACATATTACATCAAAAATAACTTTCTTGAATGCAGTTTTTACATAATATCATACAAGCATGGACTCCAAATCTTGTCCTTATTTTAGTATGCAACAGCGGAAGCTCTTAATAATCACTTGAGAATAAACATGCTTAAAACGTCAACAAAAATGTTGGTGAGTTATAGGTTTATCCTATATATTATCAAATCATAATAATAGACCACAAGATTTCATATTTCAATATACATCCCATACTTAGAGATAAAATTCATTCATATGGTGAACACCTGGTAACCGACATTAACAAGATGCATATAAGAATATCCCCTATCATTCCGAGAAATCCTTCGGACATGATAAAAACGAATTCGAAGTACTAAAGCATCCGGTACTTTGGATGGGGTTCGTTAGGCCCAATAGATCTATCTTTAGGATTCGCGTCAATTAGCAGATCGGTTTACTAATTCTTAGGTTACCAAGCAAAAGGGGCATATTCGACTTCGATCATTCACCCATATAATGTAGTTTCATTTACTTGTGTCTATTTCGTAAAACATTTATAAAACTGCATGTATTCTCATCCCAAAATATTAGATTTTAAAAGTGGGACTAAAACTCACTTTCACAGATTTTTACTTCGTCGGGAAGTAAGACTTGGCCACTGATCGATTCACGAACCTATAACAAATATGTACATATATATCAAAGTATGTTCAAAATATAATTACAACACTTTTAATACATTTTGATGTTTTAAGTTTATTAAGTCAGCTGTCCTCGTTAGTAACCTACAACTAGTTGTCCACAGTTAGATGTACATAAATAAATCAATATATATTATCTTGAATCAATCCACGACCCAGCGTATACACGTCTCAGGCTAGATCACAACTCAAAGTATATATATTTTTGGAATCAACCTCAACCCTGTATAGCTAACTCCAACATTATTGCATATAGAGTGTCTATGGTTGTTCCAAATAATATATATACATGGGTCGATATGATATGTCAAAACATTTGCGTACGTGTCTATGGTATCCCAAGATTACATAATATATTAGAATACATGTATAATACAATATAAGTTAGCTAGGATATGATTTGTATAGAATTGTTAATATTTCCCGTAGCTACAAAAATCAAAAAATATCCAATCTTGTTTTACCCATAACTTCTTCATTTTAAATCCGTTTTGAGTGAATCAAATTGCTATGATTTCATATTGAACTCTATTTTATGAATCTAAACATAAAAAGTATAGGTTTATAGTCGGAAATATAAGTTACAAGTCATTTTTGTAAGAGGTAGTCATTTCAGTCGAAAGAACGACGTCTTGATGACCATTTTGAAAAACATACTTCCACTTTGAGTTTAACCATGATTTTTGGATATAGTTTCATGTTCATAAGAAAAATAATTTTTTCATAAGAACAACTTTTAAATCAAAGTTTATCATAGTTTTTAATTATCAAACCCAAAACAGCCCGCGGTGTTACTACGACGGCGTATGTCCGGTTTTACGGTATTTTTCGTGTTTCCAGGTTTTAAGTCATTAAGTTAGCATATCACTTAGATATAGAACATGTGTTTAGTTGATTTTAAAAGTCAAGTTAGAAGGATTAACTTTTGTTTGTGAACAAGTTTAGAATTAACTAAACTATGTTCTAATGATTTCAAGTTTAAACTTTCGAATAAGATAGCTTTATATGTATGAATCGAATGATGTTATGAACATCATTACTATCTCAAGTTTTGTGGATAAACCTACTGGAAAAGAGACAAATGGATCTAGCTTCAAAGGATCTTGGATGGCTTGAAAGTTCTTGAAGTAGAATCATGACACGAAAACAAGTTCAAGTAAGATTTCCACTCGAAATAAGATTGTTATAGTTATAGAAATTGAATCAAAGTTTGAATATGAGTATTACCTTGTATTAGAAAGATATCTTATTGTAAATAAGAAAGATTTCTTGAGGTTGGATGATCACTCTACAAGATTGGAAGTAAGCTAGCAAACTTGAAAGTATTCTTGATTTTATGAAACTAGAACTTGTAGAATTTATGAAGAACACTTAGAACTTGAAGATAGAACTTGAGAGAGATCAATTAGATGAAGAAAATTGAAGAATGAAAGTATTTGTAGGTGTTTTTGGTCGTTGGTATATGGATTAGAAATAAAGGATGTGTAATTTTGTTTACATGTAAATAAGTCATGAATGATTACTCATATTTTTGTAATTTTATGAGATATTTCATGCTAGTTGCCAAATGATTGTTCCCACATATGTTAGGTGACACACATGGGATGCTAAGAGCTGATAATTGGAGTGTATATACTAATAGTACATATATCTAAAAGCTGTGTATTGTACGAGTACGAATACGGGTGCATACGAGTAGAATTGTTGATGAAACTGAACGAGGATGTAATTGTAAGCATTTTTGTTAAGTATAAGTATTTTGATAAGTGTCTTGAAGTCTTTCAAAAGTGTATGAATACATATTAAAACACTACATGTATATACATTTTAACTGAGTCGTTAAGTCATCGTTAGTCATTACATGTAAATGTTGATTTGAAACCTTTAAGTTAACGATCTTGTTAAATGTTGTTAACCCAATGTTTATTATATCTAATGAGATGTTAAATTATTATATTATCATGATATTATGATATATTAATATATCTTAATATGATATATATACATTTAAATGTCGATACAACGATAATCGTTACATATATGTCTCGTTTCGAAATCATTAAGTTAGTAGTCTTGGTTTTACATTTGTAGTTCATTGTTAATACACTTAATGACATGTTTACTTATCATTTATCATGATTAAACATAGTGTATCAATATCTTAATATGATTCATATGTATTTAGTAAGAAGTTGTTATAACGATAATCGTTATATATATCGTTTCGAGTTTCTTAATTCAACAAACTCAATTTTATGTATATAACTCATTGTTAAAATACATAATGAGATACTTACTTATCATAATATCATGTTAACTATATATATAATCATATATATGTCATCATATAGTTTTTACAAGTTTTAACGTTCGTGAATCACCGGTCAACTTGGGTGGTCAAAATGTCTATATGAAACCTATTTCAATTAATCAAGTCTTAACAAGTTTGATTGCTTAACATGTTGGAAACACTTAATCAAGTAAATAACAATTTCATTTAATATATATATAAACATGGAAAAGTTCGGGTCACTACATATAACTCAATGTTAAAATACCTAATGAGATACTTACTTATCATAATATCATGTTAACTATATATATAATCATATATATGTCATCATATAGTTTTTACAAGTTTTAACGTTCGTGAATCACCGGTCAACTTGGGTGGTCAATTGTCTATATGAAACCTATTTCAATTAATCAAGTCTTAACAAGTTTGATTGCTTAACATGTTGGAAACACTTAATCATGTAAATATCAGTTTCATTTAATATATATAAACATGGAAAAGTTCGGGTCACTACAGTACCTACCCGTTAAATAAATTTCGTCCCGAAATTTTTAAGCAGTTGGAGGTGTTGACGAATCTTCTGGAAATAGGTGCGGGTATTTCTTCTTCATCTGATCTTCACGCTCCCAGGTGAACTCGGGTCCTCTACGAGCATTCCATCGAACCTTAACAATTGGTATCTTGTTTTGCTTAAGTCTTTTAACCTCATGATCCATTATTTCGATGGGTTCTTCAATGAATTAAAGTTTTTCGTTGATTTGAATTTCGTCTAACGGAATAGTGAGATCTTCTTTAGCAAAACATTTCTTCAAATTCGAGACGTGAAAAGTGTTATGTACAGCTGCGAGTTGTTGGGGTAACTCAAGTCGGTAAGCTACTGGTCCGACACGTTCAATAATCTTGAATGGTCCAATATACCTTGGATTTTGTTTCCCTCGTTTACCAAATCGAACAACGCCTTTCCAAGGTGAAACTTTAAGCATGACCATCTCACCAATTTCAAATTCTATATCTTTTCTTTTAATGTTAGCGTAGCTCTTTTGTCGACTTTGGGCGGTTTTCAATCGTTGTTGAATTTGGATGATCTTCTCGGTAGTTTCTTGTGTTATCTCCGGACCCGTAATCTGTCTATCCCCCACTTCACTCCAACAAATCGGAGACCTGCACTTTCTACCATAAAGTTCTTTAAACGGCGCCATCTCAATGCTTGAATGGTAGCTATTGTTGTAGGAAAATTCTGCTAACGGTAGATGTCGATCCCAACTATTTCCGAAATCAATAACACATGCTCGTAGCATGTCTTCAAGCGTTTGTATCGTCCTTTTGCTCTGCCCATCAGTTTGTGGATGATAGGCAGTACTCATGTCTAGACGAGTTCCTAATGCTTGCTGTAATGTCTGCCAGAATCTTGAAATAAATCTGCCATCCCTATCAGAGATAATAGAGATTGGTATTCCATGTCTGGAGACGACTTCCTTCAAATACAGTCGTGCTAACTTCTCCATCTTGTCATCTTCTCTTATTGGCAGGAAGTGTGCTGATTTGGTGAGACGATCAACTATTACCCAAATAGTATCAAAACCACTTGCAGTCCTTGGCAATTTAGTGATGAAATCCATGGTAATGTTTTCCCATTTCCATTCCGGGATTTCGGGTTGTTGAAGTAGACCTGATGGTTTCTGATGCTCAGCTTTGACCTTAGAACACGTCAAACATTCTTCTACGTATTTAGCAACATCGGATTTCATACCCGGCCACCAAAAATGTTTCTTGAGATCCTTGTACATCTTCCCCGTTCCAGGATATATTGAGTATCTGGTTTTATGAGCTTCTCTAAGTACCATTTCCCTCATATCTCCAAATTTTGGTACCCAAATCCTTTCAGCCCTATACCGGGTTCCGTCTTCCCGAATATTAAGATGCTTCTCCGATCCTTTGGGTATTTCATCCTTTAAATTTTCCTCTTTTAAAACTCCTTGTTGCGCCTCCTTTATTTGAGTAGTAAGGTTAGTGTGAATCATTATATTCATAGATTTTACTCGAATGAGTTCTCTGTCCTTCCTGATCAAGGCGTCGGCTACTACATTTGCCTTCCCCGGGTGGTAACGAATCTCAAAGTCGTAATCATTCAACAATTCAATCCACCTGCGCTGTCTCATATTCAGTTGCTTCTGATTAAATATATGTTGGAGACTTTTGTGGTCGGTATATATAATACTTTTGACCCCATATAAATAATGCCTCCGAGTCTTTAATGCAAAAACAACAGCACCCAATTTCAAATCATGAGTCGTATAATTTTGTTCGTGAATCTTCAATTGTCTAGTCGCATAAGAAATTACTTTCATTCATTGCATTAATACACAACCGAGACCTTGCTTTGAGGCGTCACAATATATCACAAAATTATCATTCCCTTTAGGTAATGACAATATAGGTTCCGTAGTTAACTTTGTCTTCAATAACTGAAACGCTTTCTCTTGTTCATCC
Source organism: Rutidosis leptorrhynchoides (assembly GCF_046630445.1). Lineage (NCBI taxonomy): Eukaryota > Viridiplantae > Streptophyta > Magnoliopsida > Asterales > Asteraceae > Rutidosis > Rutidosis leptorrhynchoides. Next base: position 442,950,461 of record NC_092337.1, on the reverse strand, counting down.
TTCCATTCAAATTTCTTCCCTTTATGCGTTAATGCAGTCAAGGGTTTTGCTATTCTGGAAAAGTCTTGGATGAACCTTCTGTAGTAACCAGCTAGTCCTAAAAACTGGCGTATATGCTTCGGAGTTTTTGGGGTTTCCCACTTTTCAATGGTTTCGATCTTTGCCGGGTCCACCTGGATACTTTCTTTGTTCACTATGTGACCGAGGAATTGAACTTCTTCCAACCAAAATGCACATTTTAAAAACTTAGCGTACAGTTTTTCTTTCCTTAACAACTCTAGCACTTTTCTCAAGTGTTCTTCGTGCTCTTGATCATTCTTCGAGTAAATAAGTATGTCATCGATGAAAATAATGACAAACTTGTCAAGATATGGCCCACACACTCAGTTCATGAGGTCTATGAACACAGCTGGTGCGTTAGTCAATCCAAATGGCATAACCATAAACTCGTAATGACCGTAACGTGTCCTAAAAGCAGTCTTTGGAATATCATCCTCCTTCACCCGCATTTGATGATATCCAGAACATAAATCGATCTTCGAATAAACAGACGAGCCTTGTAGTTGATCAAATAAGTCGTCGATTCTCGGTAGTGGGTAGCGGTTCTTGATGGTAAGTTTGTTTAAATCTCGGTAGTCGAAACACAACCTGAATGTACCATCTTTCTTCTTGACAAACAAAACAGGAGCTCCCCATGGTGATGTGCTTGGTCGAATGAAACCACGCTCTAAAAGTTCTTGTAATTGGCTCTGAAGTTCCTTCATTTCGCTAGGTGCGAGTCTGTATGGAGCACGAGCTATTGGTGCAGCTCCCGGTACAAGGTCTATTTGAAATTCAACGGATAGGTGTGGAGGTCGTCCCGGTAATTCTTTTGGAAATACATCGGGAAATTCTTTTGCGACGGGAATATCATTGATGTTCTTTTCTTCGGAATTGACTTTCTCGATGTGTGCTAGCACATCATAGCAACCTTTTCTTATTAGTTTTTGTGCCTTCAGGTTACTAATAAGATTTAACTTTGCGTTGCTCTTTTCTCCGTACACCATTAAGGGTTTTCCTTTTTCTCGTATAATGCGAATTGCATTTTTGTAACAAACGATCTCTGCTTTCATTTCTTTCAACCATTCCATACCGATTATCACATCAAAACTCCCTAACTCTACTGGTATCAAGTCAATCTTAAATGTTTCGCTAACCAGTTTAATTTCTCGATTCCGACATATATTATCTGCTGAAATTAATTTACCATTTGCTAATTCGAGTAAAAATTTACTATCCAAAGGCGTCAATGGGCAACTTAATTTAGCACAAAATTCTCTACTCATATAGCTTCTATCCGCACCCGAATCAAATAAAACATAAGCAGATTTATCGTCAATAAGAAGCGTACCCGTAACAAGCTCCGGGTCTCCCTATGCTTCTGCCGCATTAATATTGAAAACTCTTCTACGGCTCGTTCATCAATTGCTTGAATGCCGACCACGGTAGTGCGTAAGCAGCATTTTGTCCTACCTGTTCAAGATAGGTGTTCCACCACGTTAACGCAGTACATGTGAAGGTATGCGTAGCTATACTTAACTTTTTCCTCTTCAGTACACTTACTTATGGAAAACACCGATTCGACTTTCTCGGTCCACCGTTTCAATCCAATTGGTCCTTCGATTCCATCAAATTCCAAAGGTTTGCAGGCAGTGAATTCTTTGTAGGTGCATCCTACACAATTTCTTGCGCTGTTAGCTGCATTGCTAGATTCAGCGTTATTGTTGGTATGTAGCGCAGCCTGTACTGCGGCTATGTTTGCAGCAAGAAAGGTACGAAATTCCTCTTCGTTCATATTCATGGTGTGTCGAGTAGTCGGTGCCATTTCCTTCAAAATAGACAACTGAATCGAGTTAATCATACCTAATATTAAGAGTAGTCAATAGTATTTCGTAGCATAATATGAACTCATTTATAAAAGCTTTTTCTTCATATTAGCGTTTTATAAGTTTAAATTCGGGTACTACCTACCCGTTAAGTTCATACTTATTAGCTAATATACAATTCAACTACCACAATTCTATATGAAAAACTGATTATAATAATATATCACATACAAATATTCTTCAAACTTACAACTTCGCTATATTACATATAACATGAAATATAGTACACTATGATACATGACAGTTTTGAAGATAAATCTAGTTAATACGCAAGTTGTTCGGCAAAGGAAATAAAGACACGTAATTCATAAGTCCAGAAACAAGTCATGCATTCTGGTTTTACTAAGACGACTTCCCATCCTTGGTCTTGTGGAAAATAACTGTTATGACCATTGACTAGGCAGCATGTTGTAACGTTGTCAAAAGGACGAGGGTTTTGTAATGTCCAACAGCCCCGTAATAATCTAAAAACCTTGTTTCTCACCCCAACTACTGAATCCGTCACTTGTGGGAAGGTTTTATTTAAAAGTTGCAATCCGATATTCTTTTTCTCACTTTGGTAAGAAGCGAAAATCACTAACCCGTAAGCATAACATGCTTCTTTATGTTGCATGTTAGAAGCTCTTTCTAATTCACGAAATCCTATATTGGGATATGTTGAGTCAAAATAGGTTCTTAACCCGTAGCGTAAAATTGCATTTGGGTTCCCCGCATTTAATACTTTAAAGAAAACACGGCGTAACTTACGGTCTCTCCAATGTGATATACCCCACCTATCAAAGGAAAGCCTTTTATAAACTAAGGCATTTCTGGAAAGTGTTTCAAATGTTTGACATGTTAATTTTTCCATAACTAAATGTGCTGATGAATTTTGACCGACTCTAGACAAGATTTCCTCAATCATATCCTCTGGTAGGTCTTCTAAAATATTCTGTTGTCTACCCTTAACGTCCATTTTGTTTTTATACTGTAAAATAGACAAGAATTAGATTCGTAAAAGATAATTAACAAACAATACAAGCAATTTTTACATAGAACAAAAAAAATATAAGCACACTACAATACATATAATGCACAACATGATTACAACCCTCTAATCTGAATCACTGGTTTCTTCTTCTTCGGACTTGGTTCGTTTTCCTAATTTTCTAGGAATATATGGTGTTCCTCTAATATGAGCCGTCGTTTTATATAATGGTTTAGAAAAACCTGGTGGTTTTGAGGTTCCCGGGTCATTGTTACATTTTAGGAAATACGGATGTTGTCGATACATATAAAGTTCATCGGGGTTGGAATCGGGTTTCTCTATTTTTATACCTTTTCCCTTATTATTTTCTTTCGCTTTATTAAATTGGGTCGAGGTAATTTCTATAACATCATCGGAATCCTCATCGGGATCCGATTCATCGGAAAATTGATAATCTTCCCAATATTTTGCTTCCTCGGCGGAAACACCATTGACCATTATTAACTTTAGTCCGTTGGTTGAGGATTTTCTTTTATTTAATCGATTTACTATAGGTATCAATATTTCTTCCTCCGGAACCTCTTCTTCATCTGGTTCCTCCTCTTCCGATTCCCCCTCTTCTGGTTTCTCTTCTTCCGGTTCCTCCTCTTCCGGTTCCTCTTCTTCCAGTTCCTCTTCGGGAATTTGTGAATCTTCCCAAAATATATTCGACTCTTCATTATTATTAGGTGAATCAATGGGATTTGTACTAGAGGTAGACATCTATCACACAATATCAAACACGTTAAGAGATTAATATATCACATAATATTTACATGTTAATAATATATAGTTTCCAACAAAATAAAATGTTAAGCAATCGTTTTTTTTTTAAAGAAAAACACGGTCGAAGTCCAGACTCACTAATGCATCCTAACAAACTCGGTAAGACACACTAATGCAATTTTCTGGTTCTCTAAGACCAACGCACGGATACCAACTGAAATGTCCCGTTCATATTGATTATAAACGTTCCATATTAATTGATTTCGTCGCGAGGTTTTGACCTCTATATGAGACGTTTTTCAAAGACTGCATTCATTTTTAAAACAACCATAACCTTTATTTTATCGATAAAGGTTTAAAAAGCATTACGTAGATTATCAAATAATGATAATCTAAAATATACCGTTTACACACGACCATTACATAATGGTTACAATAAGAACATATTACATCAAAAATAAGTTTCTTGAATGCAGTTTTTACATAATATCATACAAGCATGGACTCCAAATCTTGTCCTTATTTTAGTATGCAACAGCGGAAGCTCTTAATAATCTCCTGAGAATAAACATGCTTAAAACGTCAACAAAAATGTTGGTGAGTTATAGGTTTATCCTATATATTATCAAATCATAATAATAGACCACAAGATTTCATATTTCAATATACATCCCATACTTAGAGATAAAATTCATTCATATGGTGAATACCTGGTAACCGACATTAACAAGATGCATATAAGAATATCCCCTATCATTCCGGGAAATCCTTCGGACATGATAAAAACGAATTCAAAGTACTAAAGCATCTGGTACTTTGGATGGGGTTCGTTAGGCCTAATTGATCTATCTTTAGGATTCGCGTCAATTAGTAGATCGGTTTACTAATTCTTAGGTTACCAAGCAAAAGGGGCATATTCGGCTTCGATCATTCACCCATATAATGTAGTTTCATTTACTTGTATCTATTTCGTAAAGCATTTATAAAACTGCATGTATTCTCATCCCAAAATATTAGATTTTAAAAGTGGGACTATAACTCACTTTCACAGATTTTTACTTCGTCGGGAAGTAAGACTTGGCCACTGGTCGATTCACGAACCTATAACAAATATGTACATATATATCAAAGTGTTTTCAAAATATAATTACAACACTTTTAATACATTTTGATGTTTTAAGTTTATTAAGTCAGCTGTCCTCGTTAGTAACCTACAACTAGTTGTCCACAGTTAGATGTACAGAAATAAATCGATATATATTATCTTGAATCAATCCACGACCCAGTTTATACACGTCTCAGGCTACATCACAACTCAAAGTATATATATATTTGGAATCAACCTCAACCCTGTATAGCTAACTCCAACATTACTGCATATAGAGTGTCTATGGTTGTTCCAAATAATATATATACATGGGTCTATATGATATGTCAAAACATTTGCATACGTGTCTATGGTATCCCAAGATTATATAATATATTAGAATACATGTATAATACAATATAAGTTAGCTAGAATTTGATTAATATAGATTTGTTACCAATTTTCACGTAGCAACAACAAGCAAAAATAACCAATCTTGTTTTACCCATAACTTCTTCGTTTTAAATCCGTTTTGAGTGAATCCAATTGCTATGGTTTCATATTGAACTTAAGTTTATGAATCTATACAGAAAAAGTATAAGTTTATAGTCAGAATTATAGGTTACAAGTCGTTTTTGTAAAGGTAGTCATTTCAGTCGAAAGAACGACGTCTAGATGACCATTTTGGAAAACATACTTCCACTTTGAGTTTAACCATGATTTTTGGATATAGTTTCATGTTCATAAGAAAAATCATTTTCCCAGAGGAACAACTTTTAAATCAAAATCTATCATAGTTTTTAATTAACTAACCCAAAACAGCCCGCGGTGTTACTACAACGGCGTATATCCGGTTTTACGGTGTTTTTCGTGTTTTCCGGTTTTAAATCATTAAGTTAGCATATCATATAGATATAGAACATGTGTTTACTTGATTTTAAAAGTCAAGTTAGAAGGATAGTTTAGAATTAACTAAACTATTTTCTAGTGATTTCAAGTTTAAACCTTCAAATAAGATAGCTTTATATGTATGAATCGAATGATGTTAAGAACATCATTACTACCTCAAGTTTTGTGGATAAACTTACTGAAAAAGAGACAAATGGATCTAGCTTCAAAGGATCCTTGGATGGCTTGAAAGTTCTTGAAGCAGAATCATGACACGAAAACAAATTCAAGTAAGATCATCACTCGAAATAAGATTGTTATAGTTATAGAAATTGAACCAAAGTTTGAATATGAGTATTACCTTGTATTAGAAAGATATCTTACTGTAAATAAGAAAGATTTCTTGAGGTTGGATGATCACTTTACAAGATTGGAAGTAAGCTAGCAAACTTGGAAGTATTCTTGATTTTATGAAACTAGAACTTATAGAATTTATGAAGAACACTTAGAACTTGAAGATAGAACTTGAGAGAGATCACTTAGATGAAGAAAATTGAAGAATGAAAGTGTTTGTAGGTGTTTTTGGTCGTTGGTATATGGATTAGATATAAAGGATGTGTAATTTTGTTTTCATGTAAATAATTCATGAATGATTACTCATATTTTTGTAATTTTATGAGATATTTCATGCTAGTTTCCAAATGATGGTTCCCACATGTGTTAGGTGACTCACATGGGCTGCTAAGAGCTGATCATTAGAGTGTATATACCAATAGTACATACGTCTAAAAGCTGTGTATTGTACGAGTACGAATACGGATGCATACGAGTAGAATTGTTGATGAAACTGAACGAGGATGTAATTGTAAGCATTTTTGTTAAGTAGAAGTATTTTGATAAGTGTCTTGAAGTCTTTCAAAAGTGTATGAATACATATTAAAACACTACATGTATATACATTTTAACTGAGTCGTTAAGTCATCGTTAGTCGTTACATGTAAATGTTGATTTGAAACCTTTAAGTTAACGATCATGTTAAATGTTGTTAACCCAATGTTTATTATATCTAAAGAGATGTTAAATTGTTACATTATCATGATATTATGATATATAATATATCTTAGTATGATATATATACAGTTAAATGTCGTTACAACGATAATCGTTACATATATGTCTCGTTTCGAAATCATTAAGTTAGTAGTTTTATTTTTTTACATATGTAGTTCATTGTTAATACACTTAATGATATATTTACTTATCATTTAACATAATTAACCAAGTGTATCAATATCTTAATATGATTCATATGTACTTAGTAAGACGTTGATATAACGATAATCGTTATATATAACGTTTTCGAGTTTCTTAAATTCAATAGTCTCATACACAACCAACGTCGCAGATAAAGCAAAAACTAAAAAAAAAATGATAAAACGATGGAAAAGGAAGGAAGAAATCGAACCTTAACAAAGTATAGACAAACAATTCAGGGGAAATGAACGGTAAATCGTTTTTTCAACGTCTCCGTATGTATCACCGCCAACAGAAATAGGAGAACCTAACTTAAATCCGTCTAAGAAAACAGATTGCCACAACCATCAGCGTAAGAAGTTAAGGAAACCCTATTTAGAGATGAAAAAGGAACGAATAAACCGTCCCTTGAAGAAGAGGGATTACCGTCCCTTGAAGGAGAATCCAAATCGCCAGAAGCATCTGGAATGGAATTAGGTGTATCTACGGAAAAATAAAGCAGACGGGAGAGGTAGGTGATAAATATCTAATTCGTAAAAAGACAGAAGTACCCTTAAGTATTAAAATAATGAAGTCAGCAGTAACTCAAATTTGCTCAATTGTAATAATATATATATATATATATATATATATATATATATATATATATATATATATAGGGTTAGGTTCATTTGAGAACCAACAAAAAGTCAAGAACTTTAAGAAACAATCTTAACCATTAGATGAGTTTGATCGACGGTTGTTGATATCAATGGCATATTGGTAAATATTGTGCATATCATAATTAAATAAAATCACTATAAGGGTGTTCTAGTAATTTGATCAAAGCATTAACTGTCTTCCATTTTGAAATCACGTAAAATACGGGATTAACCGTTTACGAATAAATTTGTTTCTAGATTAGTAGGATTTGATGTAATCTACATACATTATGATTATAATTTTATTTTATAATATTAGAATATTACTGCAAATAATTTTATTAAAACAAACTGACTCAAATGTTCCTGTGTACATTTGTGCATAAGAGCAAAAGTTCATGTGTACATTTGTGCATAAGATAAGAGCAAAAGTTCATGGGTACATTAAGTTCATATGTGCATTTATGCATCAGATAAGAGCAAAAGTTCATGTGTACATTTTTTTTGGGAAAAGTAGTTCATATGTACATTAAGATCATGTGTACATAAGATCGATAAGGGCCTGTGTGCATTTGTCCACAAGATAAGAGTACTTTAGTATGTAAGAATGATAATGGTAATTTTATTTAGTTGTGTGGAATAATTACATTGGATAGTCCCAAAATACAACTGAGATATAATTTAGATAATATATTTTGTTCACGTGTGTACATTAAGTGTACATTTGCATATGCTTTACGCATCATCATCAATAGGAAGTCATATCAATTTTCATTGATAGTTTTCTTTATTTCCTTCATGTGCACCCAATTTACATGAACAGATAACTCTTCTTAAATAACTCTTCTTGATCATCAACAGTTTAAACATATAAGATATATAAGGTAATTATAATCTCTAAAACCCGGCCACTAATCTGCATCGACACATCTTCACCATCATATGTGTATGAAATCATTTTCACAATTTTATCATCTTTATCTTCATCTTCATGTAAAGGGTCATGGTGTTCATTCTTTTTTTCCATGATTTTCTCAAAGAGAAAGAAATATGTGATGTGTGTGATCAATAAGAAACACGTTTTTGACCAAGCAGTAATTAGTGAGAAATTAAAGGGATTATTCAATTAGTAGTAACTGCCATATGATTAAAAAGACCGGAATACCCTTATGTATTTAGAGAATAATATGGTTCTTACAGTTCTTTATATTTTGTTGGTTCTCAATTGAACTCTTCACTATATATATATATATATATATATATATATATATATATATATACTAGTGAAATGACCCGTGGAATCACGGGTTTGATTAAACGAAACAGTTTAATAATATGTTTTAGGTATTAAGTAAACGTAAATGCTAATTTCATTTAGTTTAATGACCCATGGAATCACAGAATTCGACTAAGAAACTCGTCAGCTGAACATTTCATCAAACACCTAAATTGCATATTAAACAATCCACATCCAATCATAAGAGATAATATTGGTTGTCATTTTATTTTAAAAGTGTAAATTAAAATATAAATTTAGAATTGGTTTCCTTCTGCCTAGCTTTTATACCTTCCCGTACTCAATACAAATTAATTAATTAAAATAATTCAAAATTATTTAATTTTAATAATTAAAATAATTATTAATAAGATTTAAAAATAATAATTAATTAATAAGATTTTAATTTTAATTTAAAATTATTAAAATTAATGAAATCACCCATCATGCTTAAATGTTTTTCTTTTATTTTTAATTATTTTTTAACAAAAGAATTAGTCTAATAATAACATCATCATTATATAATTTTAATAGAAACTATAAATATCTATGTGTGACTATGTGTGTGAACCCTAACACTTTGTTAGAATTATTTGGTGATTTGTTTATTATTTCGTATATTTATTTATATTTATTTATATTTATATTTATTTATACCTATACCTTATATACTAATATGCATGGTAAACCTCGTCGTTTCAGTTATATCGGATTGTCGTTTTGAGTTCGCGTTCACACTACAAACGGTCCCTCAACTTCGGCTCAATTTACACAACGACCCCTCAAGTTTATATTTTTTCAGGGGTAGAAAGCGTAAATATATAATTTTATTAAAATAAAAGAAACTAATTCCATCCGATTTTTTAACGGACCCTATTTTCTCGCTCGGTGCGAGTTAAATTTTTCTGAGCCCACCGTTCAACTTGAAAAAATCAGAGGAACCCAACGGGACTAACTATACGCGGAACGGACATCGTTAAAAAAACACTATATAACGGGCCCTATATTCTCGCTCGGTGCGAGTTAAATTTTTTCGAGACCACCGTTTAACTCGAAATAATCTTACGAACACAACGCGGCTAACTATACACGAAACGGACATCGTTAAAAAACACTAAATATTTCGGGCTATATTACATACATATACATACATGTCCAACAAACGACTCAACCTACTAGATATATTAGGTACCAAACAACGTATATCCAAATTCGACCGCACGTCGAATACAACCGCAGCAACGCGCGGTCGAATTATTTTCTAGTTTGAGATGAATTTAATTTCGTATATTGAAATAATACTTTATCGTGTGTCAAATTGAATGTCAGCTTTGGGTGAGAAAATTTGGCACTTTGCTAGTAATATTTATGTTTTCTTAAGGAAGTTCCACTAAGAAACTAGTGAAAATATAAATGGTTGACGGTGGCCTTTAACCTGTCTTGTTTGTTTACTACGGAGTATAATATGCGGTCAAATAATAATATTAATAACTTTTTATAGTGTGTCAAATCAAATATTAGAACCCTCGATTTATATACGTAGTTTACTTTTGACCCCTTATTCAAATGTGATGTACTCATGTCATTGAACAATATGTATTTTACATCACATTTTCAAAACTTACAAACTCATTGTATTGTTTGCAAAAGTTTCGAAAACTTTTTTCTTTTAAAAGTAGACCATACATCTATATTTTTATGGTTTATATAAAATAAAAGTAAATCATTATTATGATATGTATTATTTTTATATATAGTACCTTATATTTATTTTTCTTAGACATCGTCAATGGTGTTTCAATATTTTTACAATAGATTAAACCCGATTAACTATCTGCCCTTACTTTTTATTGTACGAGATTAATCTGCCCTTACTTTTTATTGTACGAGATTGAATATATTTGTATATAATATTTATTATTTTGTTATATTTTAAAATACACATCATTTGATCATTTTTCATTGAAAAATATATTTGAAATTATGAAGTTTATCTTATATAAATAACCGTATAAAATAGCGGAATGGATAGAATTCTTACAACGGATTCAAATTTGTAAAAATACACTATTATCATAATTTGCTTTTATCGTTGCTTTTATGTATTAATTTCATGTATTTATTGTAAGTTGTTACGTATTAGGTCGTGTTTCTTGAACGTGTACAACTTAGTTTTATAAATACGCCACCCCTAACTCAAAATCCTGGCTCCGCCCCTGGAATTACTAAACATATTGTTTAAATAAAGGCCATAAGTTAACATATAGTCATACCTTATTGACAAAAAACATTAAAGAGTGATAACGGGAATAAAGTATTCGTCGTTATCAGTTATTATAAGCTCAATTTCTTACCACTTGATTTGGACGAATAATATTGGTTGTAAACGAAGGAAATAACAATTTAAAATTTTAACGTCCATCGATTCAAATTATATATCTTACGGTCAGAATAAAGATGATAAGTACTTTTAGTCTTTTACCATGAACCTATAAAGTGTTAGATATGAAAGTATATTCGTCCATAAGTCAAGCAACTATAGATAAGTAATTATCATATAAGCATGTCAACTTATATGATATGATGTTAATATCTCCATTAATCTATAAATCATGTTAGATATGAATTGAGTATTATAATATATAAATATATATATATATAAATGGATAGTCAATTATTGATACACAAAAGTAATATTATTGTATTACCTAAACTTGTGATATTTTTGCTATAAATAGCCATGAATGCAAGCATTAAACTTGCACCATTTTCTCACACTTACAAAGTGTTTCTTTCTTTCTCTCTATTATCATCTTTGTTCTTACACTTCATTATTAGCATTCTTAATCAAGAATCAAACCACTAAAGGTAGTTATAAGTCTACTGAATTATAACATCAAGAATCAAACCACTAAAGGTAGTTATAAGCCTACTGAATTATAACACGTTATCAGCACGATAATCTTAATACTAATTATGGTTGGCTCTGCCACCTAAATGATATATGGCCGGTTATACCACCTGAATAATATATGGTCGACACTGTCGCCTAATTATCATTTATGTTACTAACATTTATATTTCTATTATCTAACATTTATATGGTAGACACTGTCGCCTAATTATCATTTATGTTACTAACATTTATATTTCTATTATCTAACATTTATATGGTCGACACTGTCACCTAATTATCATTTATGTTATATAACATTTATTTATGATTGCTTACATATGGTCGACACTGTCGCTTACTTATCATTTATGTTATATTAAATTTATGTTTAATGTTTATATACTTATGAATATAAATTGACTCTAATTTATCATGTTGTTTGTTTTAATTTTTGATAATAGAAAATGTCGAATCTGGAAAAGCTTAAATTTACTCCTTTAGAATCAACGGGAAACAACTACATGCCATGGGTTATAAAAGTAAAAATGCATCTTGAATCAATGGGCATTCTTGAAACCATAAATGAAAACAACACTTGTTCTGAAAAAGAACAAGCAACGGCATGTTGCTTTATTCATCAACATATTGATGAATGCTTACAAAATAATTATGTGACTGTAGAAGATCCCCATGTTTTATGGGAAGGTCTCAAAAGCAGATTCAATAATCAAAGAGAAATTTTACTTCCAGCTGCTATGGATCAATGGAGAACATTAAGGTTCCAAGACTTTAAGAAAGTAAATGAATACAGCTCAGCTCTGTATAATACAGTCTCACAACTTAAATTCTGTGGACATGAAATAAGTGATGCAGACATGTTGGAGAAAACTTTCTCCACAATGAATGCTGCCAACATCACAGTGCAAAGAAATTTGAGAATGCTAAAGTTCAACACATATCCTGAACTTAATTCATATCTCTTGGTTGCAGAGCAAAATGATGAGCTATTAATGAAAAATCAGCAATCCCGTCCTACTGGTACACTTGCAATCCCTGAAGCAAATACTGCAAATAATTATAAACAGGGACAAGGACGCGGGCAAGGTCGTGGTTATAATAACCATCGCCATCATCATGCCAAAAGCCATAACTATGGTAGAAACCATCCTTATGGTAATGGGAATGGGCGTGGACGTGGCCGTGGTCGTGGCCGTGGTGGTCAAAGAAATAATAATCCACGAAAATATAAATATCAACCACAAAACAAGCCCACTAAACAAGATGTTGAAGAAAATTCTTCTAAAAATTCTGAAGAATCTTGTTACAGATGTGGTAGAATGGGCCACTGGGCTAATACTTGCCGAACATCTAAACATTTTGTTAAGATGTATCAGGATTCGCTGAAAGGTAAAGAAAAGGAAGTAAATTTTGTGGATAATATTGATCCAACAGTCACTGAGCAATCATCTGATTTATATGAAGATTTCTTGAATTAAATTAATATGTTTCTTTTATAAATAAAACGATTTAACCTTTGTCATCATGTTTTTCTCAAATGTTTCAGTTCTATATGTTTTATCAAATGTTCCAGTTCTATGTTTGATGTTTCAATTCTATGTATGTCAAATGTTTCAGTTTTATCTATTTGTGTGTAATAAACATTTTGTGTAACATTTAAATACTTACTGTTTGTTTCTTATATATGAAGTTTAATATGAATTCTGCTGAAACACGACATCAATCAAGTAGTGGAGATCTCTGTATAGCAGATAGTGGTACTACACACACTATACTTAAATCTGAAAAATATTTCATTGATTTGAAACCAACGGAAGGAACTATACATACAATATCAGGTGCTGCTAACTTGATAGAAGGGATAGGAAAGGCAAAATTCATATTACCAAACGGTACAACATTTTTAATTAATAATGCCTTATTCTCTCCTAAGTCAAGCAGAAATTTATTGAGTTTTTCTGACATATACCTTAATGGGTATGATTATCAGTCAGTAACGGCAGAAAATGAGAAATATTTAAGTATCACTAACAAGAATCACGTGATTGAAAAACTGCCAAGACTTAATTCTGGATTACATTATACACATATAAATGTACCAGAAGCACATATGGTGATTAAAGAAAAGTATATTGATCCTGGTGTATTTAATTTATGGCATAACAGATTGGGCCATCCAGGATTAACAATGATGAAAAGAATTATTGAATGTACACATGGACATCCACTGAAGGATAGAAAAATCCTTCATGATACAATGGTTCCATGTATATCTTGCTCTCTTGGAAAATTGATAACTAGACCCTCACCACTTAAGGTTGAGAAAGAATCACCAATGTTTCTTGAAAGAATTCAAGGTGATATTTGTGGACCAATTCATCCACCATGTGGACCATTTATATATTTCATGGTCCTAATAGACGCATCTAGTAGATGGTCTCATGTTTGTCTGTTATCAAGCCGTAATGTGGCATTTGCAAAATTTCTTGCCGAAATTATTAAATTGAGAGTACATTTTCCTGATTACATCATTAAAAAGGTGAGACTTGATAATGCTGGTGAGTTTACATCTCAAGCATTTAATGACTATTGCATGTCTATAGGAATTGTTGTTGAACATTCTGTTGCTCATGGTGAGTTTACATCTCAAGCATTTAATGACTATTGCATGTCTATAGGAATTGTTGTTGAACATTCTGTTGCTCATGTGCATACACAAAATGGTTTAGCCGAGTCACTGATTAAACGTTTACAGTTAATCGCTAGACCATTGATAATGAGAACAAAACTCCCTGTATCTATATGGGGTCATGCAATTTTACATGCTGCTGCATTGATTCGCATCAGACCAAGTGCAAGTCATAAATATTCCCCCCTACAACTTGCTTTTGGTCAAGAGCCAAATATTTCCCACCTTAGAACATTTGGTTGTGCAGTATATGTTCCAATTGCGCCACCACAACGTACAAAAATGGGTCCTCAAAGGAGGTTGGGAATATATGTTGGATATGAAACATCTTCAATCATAAGGTATATTGAACCTATGACAGGTGATGTTTTTACAGCACGTTTTGCTGATTGTCATTTTAATGAAACATTGTTTCCTAGATTAAGGGGAGAAATAAAAAATAAAGAAAATGATGTTTCATGGTGTGAACCTCAATTAAAGTATCTTGATCCTCGCACAAAAGAATGCGAGATAGAAGTTCAAAAGATAATGCATATGCAAGAACTTGCAAATCAATTGCCTGATGCATTCACAGATACAAAAAGGGTGACTAAATCATATATACCAGCAGTTAATACTCCAGCTCGAGTTGAGATTCCAAATCGGAAAACTGATAATGTAGTCACTCAAGAATATATGCCACGTCTGAAACGTGGGAGACCAATTGGTTCCAAAGATAAAAATCCTCGAAAAAGAAAATCAGCTGATAATAAGGTAAAAGAAAGTGTTCAAGAAGAACCACAAATTAGTACTCCTACTGCAGAGGAGATTGATGATGTCAATACAGAAATTGCAATCAATTATGCACATTCAAAAATATTATAGAACCGAAATGAAATGAAAAATCTTGATGAGAAATTTTCATTTAATGTTGCATATGACATCATGAATAATGATGATGATCCAGAACCAACATCTATGGTTGAATGTCAAAATAGACATGATTGGGCTCAATGGAAAGAAGCAATACGAGCTGAATTAGAATCACTCAATAAAAGAAAAGTTTTCGGATCCATCATTCTCACTCCTAAAGATGTGAAACCTGTAGGATACAGATGGATTTTTGTTCGAAAAAGAAATGAGAAAAATGAAGTTACAAGGTATAAAGCTAGACTTGTAGCTCAAGGTTTTTCTCAAAGACCGGGAATTGATTATGAAGAAACTTATTCCCCTGTTATGGATGCAATTACTTTTAGTTACTTAATCAGCCTGACAGTTTCTAAAAATTTAGAAATGCATCTCATGGATGTTGTGACTGCTTATCTATATAGATCACTTGATAGTGATATATATATGAAGATACCTGAAGGATTTAAGGTACCAGAAGCATCAAATGCAAAACCCAAAGAAATGTATTCGATTAAATTACAAAGATCTTTATATGGGTTAAAACAATCGGGACGTATGTGGTATAACCGATTAAGTGATTACTTGATAAGCAAAGGGTATACAAATAACCTTACTTGCCCTTGTGTTTTCATTAAAAAAACAACATCCGGATATGTGATCATAGCTGTTTATGTTGATGATCTTAACATCATAGGTATAAATAAAGAGATCCATGAAGCCATTCAACTTCTAAAGAAAGAATTTGAAATGAAAGATCTCGGAAAAACCAAGTATTGCCTTGGTTTACAAATTGAGCATATGCCTAATGGTTTACTTGTACATCAAACAACATATACTGAAAAGATTCTGAAACGTTTCAATATGGACAAGGCAAAACCATTAAGTACTCTTATGGTTGTTAGATCACTCAATGTTGAAACTGATCCATTTCGTCCATGTGAAGATCATGAAGATATTCTTGGACCAGAAGTACCATATCTTAGTGCAATTGGAGCTCTTATGTATCTTACAAATTGTACAAGACCTAACATTTCTTTTGCAGTTAATTTGTTGGCAAGGTTCAGCTCTGCTCCTACCAAAAGACACTGGAATGGGATCAAACACATATTTCGATACCTTCGAGGAACTACTGATTTAGGATTATTTTATTCTAACGAATCAAAACAAGATTTGGTTGGTTATGCTGATGCAGGTTATTTATCTGATCCACATAAAGCTAAATCTCAAACTGGATATGTATTCCTAAATGGAGGTACTGCAATATCATGGCGTTCTCAAAAACAAACACTTGTTGCTACATCATCAAATCATGTCGAAGTGATTGCATTACATGAAGCTACTCGGGAATGTTTTTGGTTGAGATCAATGACACAAATCATTACTGATTCTTGTGGACTAGAACGCGATAAAAGTCCAACAATTATCTATGAAGATAATGCAGCTTGCATAGCACAGATGAAAGAAGGGTATATCAAAAGAGACCGAACCAAACACATACCTCCTAGATTCTTCTCTTACACTCAAAATCTCATTAAGGACAACGAGACTGAAATGAGATATGTTCAATCCAGCAAAAACTCTGCTGATCTTTTCACGAAAGCACTTCCAACTGCTATTTTCAGAACACACGTTCATAACATTGGCATGAGACATGTTCAAAAGATGTAACAACTGAAGCGATGTCTACTTGAGGGGGAGTCAACTCCATGCTGCACTCTTTTTCCCTTAGCTAAAGTTTTTTTCCCACTGAGTTTTCTTTAGCAAGGTTTTTAACGAGGCAGTAACTTACAGTTGATCTTAAACAAACAAAATTGCTATCCAAGGGGGAGTGTTATAATATATAAATATATATATAAATGGATAGTCAATTATTGATACACAAAAGTAATATTATTGTATTACCTAAACTTGTGATATTTTTGCTATAAATAGCCATGAATGCAAGCATTAAACTTGCACCATTTTCTCACACTTACAAAGTGTTTCTTTCTTTCTCTCCATTATCATCTTTGTTCTTACACTTCATTATTAGCATTCTTAATCAAGAATCAAACCACTAAAGGTAGTTATAAGCCTACTGAATTATAACATCAAGAATCAAACCACTAAAGGTAGTTATAAGCCTACTGAATTATAACATTGAGAACATTTGATATCGATTATGCCAAAGCCTTTATTTAGACCACTCCCTGTGGTTTCATTACCCGCTAGTTATCTGTAGTTACCCGTAATGAATTATAGGCACGGCTTAGTTACTCGCGTTAGTTACCCACACTCACCATGGTTTTAACGGAAGTATGAATCTTAGTTATAGAAATTGTGGGTCGCTTTTTATTGTTTGGACTTTGCTTTATTTTGCTTGTACATTGTATATTAAGAGGAGTATTGTTTTAACCATGATAGGAAGTGTTTAGTTATGAGTTAGTTATACGATATTGGTATTGATGTGACGCTGATGTGGAAAGTTAAGAGGATGAATAGTTTAGTTACGATAGAAAGTGACAGAGGTCTTCAGTTTTTGCTCTTCATCTTACTTTTTATTTTGACCTAGCTTCCATTCACCCTTTTTTAAATAATTATATATTATATATTATACGGAGTAGTAGTATATGGTATAGCATATAGTATTTGGTAAATCGATTAAAATATCAAAATATCAAAATAAATACTATTATACTTTTATATTCCTTTTTTGTAGTTTTAATTGTTTGCTCAGTGCTTAGTAATGGATTATAGTTCTCTTGTTCTGTTAATTCAAGCCCACTGTCCAAATTTGTAAAGGATTAAGTGAGGTTCACATTCTGTAATATATTGGTCTAAGTCATTGTTCTAATGGCTGGCCCAATTTATTTTTAATATAAGTTTCTTGTTTTTTGCAAAAAAAAAAAAAAAAAAAAAAAAAAAAAAAAAAAAAAAAATGCCTTAAAGGGCAAATGGTAGACTGTTGGGCAGGAGGCTGAAACCTCACCTATTCGTATGGGCATTCTACTTAATGACACGTGTGTATAGAATTTTGTTTGGTTTGCTGTTTGTTGTTGTCATATTTATGACCCATGAATTATTTGTTTCCCTTTTTTGTAATTGTGAAACCGAGAATTATTAGAGTATTTTTAACGGCTAACGCAACGTGATAGGGTCAATTTATTTCTAGAAGAAAAAATAATCACCATGTGACATGATGAGAGGAAAAAATGGTTGGTATGATGAGAGCATAAGGAAATTGAAGCGCGATGCCTTTTTAACCAATCACAATTTAGTTTAATGTATTTATAACTAAATAATAAAAATAATAATAAAATAATCCAATCACACATCATCACCTTATTACCGTTACAAACTTTATCACACCATCACACCAAAAAGGAATATTTAGTATTTGGTTTTACATGTTACGTATTTTACGTTTACGTTTTACGTTTGACTTTTACGTTTACGATTTATATTTTACGTGTACGTTTTATGTTTACCTTACGTTTTACATTTACGGTATACATTTTACGTTTTAATTTTTATGTTTACGGTTTATGTTTTACGAGTATTGAAAATTCGCGCTTCGCTGCGGGGTTTTGGTCGGCTAGCGATTGATTACCTAAACGGTAAAAAATCAGTTAACGATTGGTTAATTGTTTTGTTAAATACTAAGGAATGAAAAAAGATGTTGAAAAAGGAAAATTTAAAAAGTACGGTTGGTTAATTGTCGTGTTAAAAAAACGGCTAACAATTGTTTAAATATAACGTTTAAAAAAAATGAAATGTAAAAAGAAGAAAAAGAAGGAAGTTTAAGAAAAAGTGTTAAAAAGTAATACTGAAGAGGTTTGTATAAAAAAAATAACAATAAAAAAAATAACAATAATACAAAACATGAAAACATCAAACGTTATTTGGGGACCGTGTTGATTGTTGAGGGACTATTATATGGGGAATCGAAAGTTTGATGAGTCTATTGAAGTTTCCATTTTTATTTCACTACTGCCAAACGGAGTGTATAATAAAATCCTTGGCTTTTAAAAAATAAATAAATAAATAAATAAAAATTTCACCACTGCCAAACGGAGTGTATATCATCTTTGGTCACGTGGGCCGCTTCTAGAAGGGGTCAGAGATCATTACTTTCTAGTATATAATATAATATTACGGAGTAATATACATTATTTAAATGAAAGGTAATTTATGACGCTCCCTATTCTCTCTTCTGCCTGCGATTTCCGGCGATCTCTTAGATCTCTCTCCGGCAATCTGTTTTCCGATTACTAATAATGTCGTTACGTTTCTACTAGTTTCTTGTACTGCTTAGATTCATTGTCTTTTATTTTCTACATTTAACAGCTATCTTCATAAGATGTTTTCCATTCCAATTCCCCTTTTACACCTAGATCTAACCGTTTGAACAAACAATCGAACACTTCTCATCAGACCAAGCAATCGAACAATTCTCACGTCATCAACAACATAAAATATCAACCTGATAATGTAGGTGTATGGATTAAGGTCGATCGCAATCGCAAAAACTACTCATATTCTAAACCGGCCAACTATGCACCATCCTCCGTCGATTATCCTCCTCTTTATCGGCAACCAACAAACCCTAACACCCATCTTTTCAACCGTATGAACGCAGCAAACAATCTCATATACCAGCGATTCAAACATCAAGAAAACGCTAAAACTCTAATTAAGAAGTTTGGAAACCACAATCATCCAACCGATAATCCTAAACCTCCCAATCATCCAACCGAAAACCCTAAACATCCTAACCATACAACCGAAAACCCTAAACCTACTCCATCACAAACCAAACCCGTAAACAACGATATCACCTCCTTTCTCTTCTTTAATTTTCCAGATTCTTGGAACTCCGTTAAACTTTGGTCCCTCTTCAAAAAACATGGCGAAATAACGGAAGTCTATATACCTAAAAAAAGGTTAAAGAATGGAAAAAGATTCGGTTTTGTACGCTATAAGAATATACCTCCTCATCATGTTGACGCTATGGCAAGAAAACCGAATATGATTGAAGCCGAAGGAATGTTGTTTGTAGTCTACAAAGCTCACGATCAAAATAAAAAGGCCAAATCTGTCTGCCGATAATCATACTAACCAGAGTACTCAGGGAACTAATCAGAAGGTAAATCCTAATGTTAATCTTAATAGTACTGTTAATGATCGTACCTTCTGTGATGTTCTGAACAACAAGTTTCAAGTTAATAAATACAACGATACATATTTCTCCAAAGAGTTCTCCATCAAGGTCCCAACCGATACAGAACTTGTTGATCTCCTCAGGCATGCCCTTATTGGTGAGATCAAGAATATTGAACATCTCGATTATTTTAATGAAATATGTAAGTCCGAGAACTTTAATGGTTTTGAATCTAAATATCTTGGCGGTAAAGATGTAATGCTCCTGTTTGATGATATTAGATGTGCATTAGATGTTATTAACCCTATGAGCTTCGAAAAAAAACATCCATTATGGAATTGGTTAGATAACATACGCCCTTGGGATCCAGATGAATACACATCACCCGGACGTTTGGTTTGGATAGACATAAAGGGTGTTCCATTAACATGTTGGAACGAGTCTACTTTTCATAAAATAGCCAAGTGTTGGGGTGATGTTTTGGAATTACAAAATTGCTCATTAGAAGAGAAGGGGTCGCAAGACATCTCCTTCAGCAAAGTACTCATCAACACTAGTTCACTCGCACGAATTATCGGTCAGGTATACATTCATCACGATCTAAAGACCTCTCCTGCCTTTGTGTTCGAAAACCATAATACACCTATAGACTTTAACTCAACGGATAATGAATCATCGGTTTGGGAGGACGATACGCATTCGGACGAATATATTTCAGACAACGAATCCCACATGGATGACGATCTTGAAAATAGATCACAAAATTCGGAAAACCAAAACCCACCGCCACCGCATGATAAATAAGACGAACGCACTGATAATCAAAACTCCACAAACCAAAACCAAACCTCATCTTCCACATAAGGGTCGAAAAAACCAAGTTCTCCACTCACAATAGCGAAAACACAAACCAAGGCACTCAAACCCCAATAGAACCTTCTCATATCTTGGACACAAACAATGAAACTAGCTCAACAAACCAGCACTCCCTACATTGCAACAACTCCCATACAATTAACAATTCTCACACCCCTGATAGTCATCCAAGCCAACCTATATATATAAGCCCAATCAACATCATTCATAACCTAATATCAACCAAGTCCATTAGCCCAACCAAACCTTCTATCAACGATCCATGGACCTCACAAATAGAACCCATTATACTAAACATGGACTCTCCTGTTATGCAAACAAACCAACCCACTAAACCTCATATTACCGAACCCACTGAGCCAACAATCACCACACCCATTGAGCCCATTAAAAACAAATCCATGAAAGTAAACTATCCTTTACAGCCTACAAACGAGCATCCCATCTCTCCTGACCCCCTTACCTATAACAACCCTCACATTTTCATACTTGAATTGACTAATTTGCCCCTAGGGTTGTTATTCATACGTAATATATGATTAAATTCGACGTTGATTAAATATTTATTTTTAGTCGACACGTTTTGTTAACTAAAGTTTATACTAATTATATAAAATAATTTTATTTAATATTAATATTAATGTGTATTATATATAAAACTATATGTAACATAATTATTAATTAAATGATAAGTTATTTTAATCATTATTTATATTTTTAGCTTACAAAAAAAAGAAATAAGATTTTTTTATAAATTAAATAATGAGTCCATGAATTTTGACTAAATATTTTCAAAGACAAAAACTTATTAAAAATATTTTTAACATGTTTTCTTTTTTTGTCAAAATTGGCACCTTCATTTTATTTTATTTTTTTCTTTTCACCAACCAATTTTACCTATAAATACATGGCTCCTCATTCATTTTTTCTTTCCAAAAACAAAAACTTAAGTTATTCTCTCAAAACCTTGAAGAAAATTTGAGGTACTTTCTATTTTTATTTTTTTTAAATATTGTCGATTATATTTATATTTATTGTATATTCTTTATAAAATTTGAAATTAATTATGTTTATATGTTATAATTAGTATTAAAGTTATTATGATGTATAAAAATAATTTTAATAATTTATTTAATACTATTTATAATTAAATAGGAATTATGTAGTATTTAAACGTAAAAATAATGCAAAATTCGTAATAAATATTTTAAACCAAAAATAAAATATATATAATTTTTTCTGAGTTTATAAGACTTATATAGATCTGCAAAAATTATAAAAAATAATTACTTGGGTCGAATTGGTAATTATTATATAAGTAAACTCTATTATTATGTAATTCGAAGGTAAATTAAGAATAAATATAAAATTATAAAAAATAATTTTTTAAATATTTTTTCTACAGGTTATTAGACTGATAGAAACTTATAAAAATTATAAAAATAATTGTTTGGGTTTATTTAGTAATTATGTAGAATTTAACTTGTTTTGTCAATAAATTAAGGGTAAAAACAAAAATAAATACAAAAATATAATAAAAATGTTTTCTTAAATTTTTCTACTGACCTATATGATTAACTAAGACTATAAAAATTATATATATAATTTTTAGATATTTAATTAATTATTTAGACATTTTTGGATAATGTTTGATTAATAAAATACTATTATTTTTGAAGTAATTTAGGTATTTATTTAAAGGTAATTATATTTAATATATATAAGACATACTAAGGTATAATAACTAAATATTAAATAATACTTAGGATATATTATCACATATATAATTATTAAGTACATTAATAATTCGTTGTGTGTATACACCTATAACGTGAAGGTTATAATTAAAAGATAACGTGCACTTTATACGAACTTCACCGCTACTTATGGCCTAGGGTGGTCCTTGTTGCCTTATGGGAACCGCTTGTGGATCTCGAATGCCAAGACTTAGATTCTGGTCAAGAGTCCTGGGCGCCCGGTAACAACAGATCATCAGAGTGACTTACTTGATAGCAACGAGGTTTGGGCAAAGTTGTACAACTCTTTGTGAAGGATTATAACCCGAACTTCCTAAACTAGAAACATACTATAAGTGAAAGCTTTCCATAAATAGTAGGTTTCCGAAATTAGAAACTTTTGAGAAATATGAACTTTTCTCGAAACTCGTCACTATTAATATAGTTTGCTATATTAATAAACAAACTTTATGTCTGTTAGACATTAACTAATCATACGTTCTATCTATAGGTTGAGATATGGGTCACGTCCTTTCGTTCAATTCTTTCGTGTGTGGAATAACTTACTTGCTACTAAGGTGAACTTCATAGCCCCACTTTTTACTCTCTCGTAACTGTTTTTTAACCAAACTATCTATCTCATAATTATGAGTCGATTGACTCTCTCATGCCATAAAGGTTGTGAACCAAGGAAACTTGAAATTTTACATTCATTTTTTCTAATGGCATATCTCTTTATCCTTGACGTTTAATCATCACTTGTTATATTTGGGTTCACTCTATTATTACGCCCTTGGTGTAAACTTTCATATCATTTTCATGAGCCCATTTCATTTGAATTCTCAAATGTTGATCTTATAAACACCACATTAACTACCATGTTCTCTATGCCGAGATGGTAAATATCTCACATGCATAACCTTTTAAAGAATAGAACCTTCTTGCGGCTATCTTTTTTATTATCAGGAAAATTTTCACGCTCGATTACTTTGCACCATGCGAGTAATGATGTCGTACCCAAATAATAATCAATCACCGTCAATTCTAAATCTAAGTTGAAGTACACCATCTGAAGTTTCTCCTTTTGCCTGCGGGCTGCGGCATGAGGCATGATCCAAATTCATTACATCTTAAAACTACGATAGCAATTCCATCACAAACTAACGTACCCTCCCCTCGGGCCGGTAAAGGCTGCAGTTTAAATATGCTTTCTATCACTACATTAGAATCATGTGATCCTTCACACGCTCAATATGATCAAGGGTAGCATTGATGTGATTATCATTATGTTACCTAAGGTCAGACATCGCGTAATTTGTTGTACCTAAACAATAAATCGTGACCTTTGAATCATTAACCACTTCCTGAAAATCTTACGACGCTTCATTTCGCCTCAGTGTTAAATCATGACTTGATCTAATTAATCACTATTCACTTTATAGAAGTATAGAGCTTACGTTTAGTAACGGATATATCGCTCGCAACACCTCAGTCCTGCTAGATTGAATTGCTTAACCTCACATTGAGATTGACACTTCCTCATTAACAACAATGTGTGTTGAATATCATATTCTTCTCACATAGATAAAAGTTGCAATAGTCAATTTCACGTCATAACCTCACCATCCGAACGCTCACTTTAGTGAGTGAACCTTATGCTTCCTGGTACATAAGAGCTGCGAGGTTTACTCGTCATAATAGACCTATCCACGCATGTTAGTGGCGCATGACATCATGTCTCTACATCACCCTTACCCATTGGGGAATTCATACCGTCGTGGAAATAATCACAGCTTTATTAAGAATGTGATAAAATGAATTTTCAAATCATCACAAAAAGCCACTACTTTAGCATGTCCTCATACTTGTCTAAGCAGAAATCGGTTTATTCATATCCAAGTGATCTTGAACTCTTTAGGACCATCAGAATCAAGCGATTCATGACACGTCATACAGAGTGCTCGGACATCAACTATCACTTGAACGATTCAGATTCTAAGTTGCAGACTACCCAAGGATCTTATTTTCCAAGCCTATCGGAATAATACTCTTTCTTACGTAACTCTAAACCTTAACTTATTCCAAAAAATTACTCATTTAGTGATATTAACACCACCGGTCTTCTGACTTAAAATAACTAGTCATAACCAGTTTGGCATTTTACAAAATCAATATGTAAATAACTTCTCATCCTCATACTCCATTATTCATACCTCACTTATCAGCAACAGCTTCATACATGAACGTTTTAGATCCAAGAAACCTATGCCCTGATAATAGTCATCAACCATATTTAATTTCATTAGTAACATTTGTTGCTCAAATGTCATCCGAAATTTTCAAAGCCCTTCACTCAATTTTCCTCGACCCTTCTCCAACTCGTAACCTCCGAAATATGAATATTATGTTTATCAAATTTTTACACGCATCATTTCCTTGTGCGGTCCTCTCGAAATTTTATCAATAAATTTATTTACTGCCACTCGTGCAAATTTTATAAAACATATATATAATAAGGTAAATAAAATTACCTTTACTTATTTTTTTGGTTAGTACATATTTTTTTTTAAATCAAATTCTTTTATTGTTGGTTTAATTAGCTCAAATTGTTTTACTTAAAATGGTATACGTTTTACTAAGAACTTCGTTCCATTATTATTGTAACATTAAACGACTTAAACTTTTTTTTTCAAAATCTCTTCGACGCATTTTCTAATTTTTTTTACTCTACACTATGATTGGATCACACTTTTTCTCACCTCCGTGCAAGAACACAACATACCTCTTTGCGTTCCTCAACTATTCCTTATAGGATTGGTCGTGGCATAAATGCGGGCTGTAAAATCAATGTCTGAAGTACGATCAGTGGTCACCCTAGTTATAGAAAACACACTGAGTGGGTTTCTACCCTAACTGTCATTACAAAGGGTATCACAGATAGAGATTTCATGAAGCTCGTTGAGAAGTTTCTACTTCCAATATTTCACGGCTAAACCGCAACACCCTCGCAAACATCAATTCTATATTTTTTGGCATGAGAAATCATCTTTCGAAGATTTTCTCACCTGGTGTAAACTATTCTTTATAGCCAATGATTCACATTCCTCTCATCCACACCTAAACTTATGAGTTAGGATGAATCCTAGATTAACTCGCCCATCTATGTGAGGTCGTTTCTCTCGTTAAAGAAATCACACTTTTCGTACATCTTCCTTTCGAGAATATAACATAATGTATTTTAAAAATCTATGATCCTCGGTATCCTCTCTGAAGGAGATACCTTAAACGTTTATGACATTTATGTGTTTACTCTAAACATTTATTCATTCGTGGGTTGCAACTAGATATTATCTTAGTCAGGTTTTGACCTCTGATTCGACATATAACTGCAATCATGATCATAAAGTTACATTCTACAATGTGCTTTCAAAAACTCTTTCCAAAGATAAGTTCGCATATACTAAATGATATCTTTCATTAATCACTCATACCATCCTGAGAGCATTTTAGTAATTATGGCTAGCTTTACATATAAGCCTGATTAGTGACTCCTCAGTTGGCATCTCATTTCGTCTATTCACATTAGACATTTCTTAAAAACCAGAGACATCATGTTTATGGTTACATTTTGAAATTAACAGTTATACTATCCGTAATAAACACAAGCCATGAATCAAATTTCATGAATGTGATCTCCATGTATTCCTCTTTGTTTGTCTACCCTAGTATTGCGGCATAAACGCTCAAGGTTTTAAACGAGCCTAATACTGTTCATAACACATTTCATCTGTCCAAATTACTAAAATGCTTGTATAACGTCATCATTTTAAATGACCTCCACATTGATAATAAAATGCACTTCGTAAAAGAACCAGTATAATTTATGAATAGTAATATTTAAATGCTTGAAACAGAACAATATTCTATCCGTTGAAATTCACGCAAGGCCTCGAGTATACCTGGGAAAGAGAAGACCAAATAAAACGAAAATATCCTCATCTGTTTATGAACAACGTCGATTGATGGCGACAACTAAATTTCGGGACGAAATTTTCATTTACGGGGGGATACTATAACAACCCTCACATTTCCATACTTGAATTGACTAATTTGCCCCTAGGATTGTTATCCATACGTAATATATGATTAAATTCGACGTTGATTAAATATTTATTTTTAGTTGACACGTTTTGTTAACTAAAGTTTATACTAATTATATAAAATAACTTTAGTTAATATTAATATTAATGTGTATTATATATAAAACTAAATGTAACATAATTATTAATTAAATGATAAGTTATTTTAATCATTATTTATATTTTTAGCTTATAAAAAAAAGAAACAAGATTTTTTTATAAATTAAATAATGAGCCCATGAATTTTGACTAAATATTTTCAAAGACAAAAACTTATTAAAAATATTTTTAACATGTTTTCTTTTTTTTTTTTTTTTCAAAATTGGCACCTTTATTTTATTTTATTTTTTTTATTTTCACCAACCAGTTTTACCTATAAATAAATGGCTCCTCATTCATTTTTTCTTGCCAAAAACAAAAACTTAAGTTATTCTCTCAAAACCTTAAAAGAAAATTTGAGGTACTTTCTATTTTGTTTTTTAATATTGTCGATTATATTTATATTTATTGTATATTATTTATAAAATTCAAAATTAATTATGTTTATATGTTATAATTAGTATTATAAGTATTATGATGAATAAAAATAATTTTGATAATTTATGGAATACGATTTATAATTAAATATGAATTATGTAGTATTTAAACGTAAAAACAATGCAAAATTCGTAATAAATATTTTTAACCAAAAATAAAATATATATAATTTTTTTATGAGTTTATAAAACTTATATAGATCTGAAAAAATTATAAAAATAATTACTTGGGTCGAATTGGTAATTATTATATAATTAAACTCTATTATTATGTAATTCGAAGGTAAATTAAGAATAAATATAAAATAATAGAAAATATTTTTTAAATATTTTTTCTATAGGTTATTAGACTGATAGAAACTTATAACAATTATAAAAATAATTGTTTGGATTTATTTAGTAATTATGTAGAATTAAACTTTTTTTGTCAATAAATTAAGGGTAAAAACAAAAATAAATACAAAAATATAATAAAAACATTTTCTTAAATTTTTCTACTAATCTATATGATTAACTAAGACTATAAAAATTATGTATATAATTTTTAGATATATAATTAATTAGTTAGACATTTTTGGATAATGTTTGATTAATAAAATACTATTATTTTTGAAATAATTTAGGTATTTATTTAAAGGTAATTATATAATTATATATAATATATATAAGACATACTAAGGTATAATAACTAAATATTAAATAATACTTAGGTTATATTATCACATATATAATTATTAAGTACATTAATAATTCGTTGTGTGTATACACCTATAACGTGAAGGTTATAATTAAAAGATAACATGCACTTTATACGAACTTCACCGCTACTTACGGCCTAGGGTGGTCCTTGTTGCCTTATGGGAACTGCTTGTGGATCTCGAATGCCAAGACTTAGATTCTGGACAAGAGTCCTGGGCGCCCGGTAACAACAGATCATCAGAGTGACTTACTTGATAGCAACGAGGTTTGGGCAAAGTTGTACAACTCTTTGTGAAGGATTATAACCCGAACTTCCTAAACTAGAAACATAGTATAAGTGGAAGCTTTCCATAAATAGTAGGTTTCCGATATTAGAAACTTTTGAGAAATAGGAACTTTTCTCGAAAACCGTCACTGTTAATATAGTTGCTATATTAATAAACAAACTTTATGTCTGTTAGACATTAACTAATCGTACGTTCTATCTCTAGGTTGAGATCTCGGTCATGTCCTTTCGTTCAATTCTTTCGTGTGTGGAATAACTTACTTGCTACTAAGGTGAACTTCATAGCCCCACTTTAAACTATTTCATAACTGTTTTATAACTTTTGAGGTGAGACACATGGTTGCTTTATAACTGTTTTACGCTTAGACACAAGTACTAAATTGTTAACTATGCTGTCATGCTTTGATTCATGCTAAATCCCTACCGTAATATCGTTAATTGCTACGTTTAAATGCAAACTTAATTATTGTGAGTAGGCCTATTGAGAGTAACGTCTCTAACCATTTGACCGCTGGTCTTTTGTTACATAATAATAATTTCACAACACTGACAGTACAAGGTGTCATAGGGTAAACTTGTTTAGTAGCGATATTACAAACTGCAGCAAAACTTTTAGATTGATATTTCTATATCGATCAACTTTAAACTAAATCATGTGGTATAACATTTTGAATATTATATAAACCTATGAACTTCACTCAACCTTTTTGGTTGATACTTTAAGCATGTTTTGTCTCAGGTACCTATATATTATGCTTCCACTGTAGAACTTTGATGTACTTAGAAGTCAAGCCATGCACTGGGACCAGAGTTAACATCTACATCAATAGCGATTTTGACGGGGTGTTACATTACCCTCACGCAAACTCCACCCTTGACAAAAAAACCAACATACTGTTACCAATACACAACATAATGACATTACCCTTGAACAAACCATCCCAACCACCCCATATAAACACTTACATGCGGAATCTACTGAAGATATACCCACTGTTGACAGCCCCAACATCTATTCTAACCACACCATTGGCAAAATCAAATCAAAGGATAAATCAAAATTTAAACAGAATGATGTGACACGAGCCAAAAAGAAAACAATGTACTCCTCCAATATCGACGACTTTAAAAAAGTTGCACGCACCACTCTTGTTCCTAAACCCCCCTCAAAACATCCAACCAAACCACCAATTGAGAATCCTAAGATAAGCACGCGATCAAAATTCCTATACATAAAGCATTGTGCGAGAAGCGGCCAAAAATTAAAGTTTTCCCAAGTCAACCGCAAAACAAACTCCACTGCCAAAATGTCCGCTAACACCTCAAAAGCATCAACAAAACTTAAAGAAGACAATGCGAGCCTCAATTCCAACAAGATAATGAGTAGCACCAAAGACACAACCGAATACGGGCTTGACATTGATATTCGTTGTAAGTTTTTATAATGAGTTGCATTTCATTAAATATTCGTGGGTTGGGTCAAACGGATAAAATCAATTGGCTCAAACAAATTTGTCAAAAAGAAAATCCGGTCATCCTTGGGCTACAAGAAACAAAATGTGGCCAATCAAATAACTCTTTAATTGAATCCTTTTGGTACAACACAAACCTTAAATTCATACAAAAAGACTCAATCGGGGCTTCGGGCGGATTATTATTAATATGGGATTCGTCCTCTATCTTATTTGACTCTGCCATTGAGGGAGAATTCTTTATCGCGATTAAAGGGAAATGGGTGGGGATAGACACCGATATGGTTATGATAAACATATATGGCCCACATTCTTACACAAAAAAATTAAGATTTTGGTCCGAACTTTCAAAACTAATTGATTCCGTCGATGTTCCCCACATTATCTTTGGCGACTTTAATGAAGTTAGATCTAAATCCGAACGTTTAAATTGCTACTTCAAACAAACTTGGGCCGATAAATTTAACAACTTCATAAATAACACTAACTTAATCGATCTTCCACAAGGCAGAAAGAAATTCACACGCATGTGCCTTAACACATAAAAATTCAGTAAACTCGACAGATTCCTTATTTCTGAAAATATCCTTAACATTTGGCCAGACATCTCCTAAAAAACCCTCGAGCGTGACCTTTCCGATCGTTGCCCGATCATACTAAAAAATTCCTTCACTGACTTTGGACCGAAACCTACCCGAGTCTTCAACTCATGGCTTAAACTAAAAAATGCTGACGACATCATTAAAAATACATGGTATATCCTAGTTAACGGAAATCGACCTGACTGTATTTTTCGTAATAAACTAAAAAACGTAAAACTTGAACTTAAAAAGCGTAGTCTCCAACTTAGCAACCTTGACTTCGAAATCAAATCACACCTTGATGCCTCAAATGAATGGGAAAAAATTGCAGAAACCAGACAACTAACTGAACCTGAACACAAAAAATGGGTAAATGAAAAGGTCCAATACATCGAAAAGAAAAAAAAGAAAACCAACATGTTAAAACAAAAAGCCCGAATTAAATGGAATCTTGAAGGAGAATAAAACTCCAAATATTTCCATAACTTTATTAAAAGAAGAGCCAACAAAAACAACATCCACGACATCTCCTTAAATGGAGCATGGTCCGAGGATCCACACATAATCAAAAAAGAGGCATTAAAATACTTTGAGACATTATTCAAATCCAAAACACGCAAAGGGAACTGTCCATTCGAAAATGACCCTAATCGTAATTATATAAACGATACAGAAAATCTCATACTTGAAGCCCGATTTTCTGAAAATGAAGTGTGGGATGCACTTCATGACTGTGACAGCTCAAAAGCTCCCGGTCCTGACGACTTCAATATGAAATTCTTTAAAAAATATTGGTGGTTGATAAAAGATGACCTCATTAAAGCCCTCGATTGGTTTTGGTACAATTCCGAAATTCCTAAGGGCTGCAATGCTTCTTTCTTCACACTAATCCCTAAAAAATCCAACCCAAACGGTTTTAACGAATATCGTCCCATCTGTCTTATCGGAAGCTATTAAAAAATACTCACAAAAATCCTTTCCAACAGACTTTCAAAAGTAATACACAAAATAATTGGTACAGAACAGACCGCCTTCCTCAAAGGAATATACATCCTTGACAACGTCCTTATTGCAAAAGAAATAATTGACGAATTAAAAAGAAAAAAACAAAAGGGTCTCATATTTAAAGTGGATTTCGAAAAGGCTTTTGACTCCATCGAGTGGGATTTCCTTTTTGATACCATGAAAAGTATGGGATTCGGTACTGAATGGATCAGCTTCATCCACGCATGCCTCTCTTCTTCTTCAATCTCCATCCTCATCAATGGCTCCCCAACCATGGAATTCTCCCCTGGTAGGGGTATTCGCCAAGGTGACCCAATTTCACCGTTCCTGTTCATAATCACGGCGGAAGGACTCAACATTCTCGCCAAACGTGCCATAGCAAACGACCAATTCCGTGGTATTTGTGTTGGTCATGACAAGATTGTGGTATCCCATCTCCAATATGCGGATGATACAATCTTCTTTGGTGAATGGAGCAAACGTAATGCGAAAAATATCTCTAAATTATTAAAATGCTTCAAAAATATATCCGGCTTAAAAGTAAACCTTAAAAAGGTAACCTTTATGGGATTAGCGTCACAAAAAATGACGTCGAGGAGATGGCTAAGTATATCGACTGCTCGGCCGGATCTACCCCATTCACATACCTCGGACTCCCGATTGGGACTCCCTCCAATAAAGCATCCTCATGGCAACCGATCATTGATAAAATCGACAAACGTCTTTCCGACTGAAAAGCAAAGTCCATGTCATACGGTGACCGCCTCACCCTAATTAAATCCGTCTTATCCGGTACCCCACTATATTACTTCTCCTTTTTCCACGCTCCCGTAAAAATAATTAACATACTTGAATCAAAAAGAAGAAAATTTTTCTGGGGTGGTTCGGAATTAGAAAACAAGATAAACTGGATTAAATGAGAACACATCCTCTTACCTTACGATAAAGGTGGGTTGAACATCGGATCTCTTTTTTGCAAAAAACATATCCCTTCTATGTAAATGGTGGTGGAGATTTTATAACGAAAAAAATGCACTATGGGTTAAAATCATTTCGAGCATATACGGGGTGGGGGGGTTGATACTAACGTTTTTTCTAGAAATGTTTCAGGTACCACAATTTGGAATGAAATCATCAAGGCTGGAAAAATTGCAGACAATCTTGGAGCTAATTTCACCAACTCAATAACAAAGTGCTTAGGGAATGAAAACAACACCAAATTTTGGCTTGAAAATTGGTTCGGAACAGAAACTTTTAGCAATCAATTCAGAAGACTTTTCATGCTTGAATCAAATAAAAATGCATTAGTCTCGGAACGCATATTGTCTTTCAACTCGCGTACTTCTGGAACTTGGAATTGGTCTCGAGAACCATACGGTCGATCACTTAATGAAATGTCGGAACTAAAAAACCTTCTTTCTTCCATTAACCTCTCCGAAAACCCCGATACTTGGAAATGGAACTTAGATAATTCCGGATTCTTCACTACAAAATCCCTCTCATCCATTCTTGACAATCTCAAACTCGAAATACCAACCTACACCTTCAATACACCAAGAAACAAACTTATACCGCAAAAAATCAACATATTCATTTGGAGGGTCATACTAGGTAGAATCCTGACTAGAGTAGAACTAGACAAGCAAAATATTGATCTCAATACCGTACTTTGCCCGCTTTGTAACTCACACGTTGAATCCATGGAACATATTTTATTCCAGTGCACTACAACCCAAGCAATTTGGAACTCAATCCTAGCTTGGTGGAACCTTCCCACAAACACAATTTCCAACTTTCACGACATAGCTTTAACGGATCAAACATTCACCACATCGACCCTTGGTAAATACATCTGGCAAGCGACAAAATGGACCGCAATTTACATAATATGGAAAAACCGAAATTCAAAAGTCTTTAGTAAAAAAGATTGGTGCCCCGCCACTATACTTTCCGAGATCCAAGCGCAAACTTTTTCATGTATATCTAAAAGATCAAAGAAACCTACAATCGAATGGCACCAATGGCTCATCAACCCATCGTTTTACACATCCATGAACATTCAAAGAATGGGTATTGGCTAATTCGGTTTCAAAGCTCTCATCGACACACGAAGACATGGCTTAGATCCCATTATTCACTTGGTTAAATGGGTAGTAGTAGTCAACTTTGTCATCGCATTCGCGGTACTGTCTGACCACTCCTCCCCAGCTCGATCTCATTCAAGTGTCGTGGTGTTTAATGTCTCTTCGTTCACATTTTTGTGTGGAATGGAATTGGATGTGTCGGGTTTGATTGGTTGCCCGAAGGGCTATCTGATCCGATCAACTGCGTAAGCCGTAGCGCGCTAGCGCGCGTACTATTCCGGGGACTCTATCCAGATCTATGGATCTCCCCAGCATCCAAGTGAGACTCCATCAAAATCTGCCACTCGTTGGGCGACGCCTTTGTATTTTATCCATACTACATTGCATCATCATAATGTATAGATTAGAGGGCTTTGTAAATATCCCATTATATGAATGAAAGTTTTACGTGCTTTTCAATAAATAAATAAATAAATAAATACATTATTTAATTATTACTTTATTTTTCTCACCACAAATATTTACGTTACGATTTTAAGATATTTAATTTAATTTCATTTTTTTTAAAGCATGGTAGTTTTTATTAATATGAACTCAAAATGTACATGAGAGGGGGCAAAAAAATAACTCCAACAACAAAAATACACGAAGTCACGAATGTACCAAAATAACGACGGGATGCAAAGATCTCAATCCATATCATCTAACACACATCTACTCTATATATTAAAGCCAAGCTTTAATTGAGTCAGATATTTAAATATTCCATGTCAAAAATAGATCCCCACCCTTAAAATAGCATATTCCTGATTGATCCAATGGTTCAAATTAACCTGATGTCAGAATACAGTGTCTGATGTTAGAATTAAGTCTTCTCCCTAAAATACCCCTCCAGACGTTCACTCGCATCCCGTTTTCCTCATTCAAAAAAAAAATCGCACGAATACTAAAGAAACCCTAGCTACGTTGTTCAATTCAACTTACGAAAACCTTCCCAACTCAATGTTACTGTAAATCTTTACATCCATTACCACAATCTTATCGTTATAAATCGTAACCCTAAAACCCTAATTCCTTTTTTCATTGGAGAATTCGGTGGGTTAGGCCACGTGAAATGGGGCATGCTCAAAAAACTGTATACGAGCTTTGTGTGTCAATAATCTTGCTATTAATTAGTGTATTCAATCGTACTGACACTAATTTTAGAGTCATCGTGTGATGCCCCGTACTAAATCATCATGTACGGACCATCAACAACAGGATCATTACAAGGTCAAACACTATATGCTATTTCAAAACAAGTTTGCATTCATGATAAAAGCTGACGTCATAACCAACGTCAATTGTTTTACAACCAAAAGTATGCTTCTATGAACGGAAGCAAGTAATAATAGTGCGTGACCCTTAGGTCATTACAAATCATAGTTTAAAAAGTAATAATGTTTATGGATGCAAGATAAACGTTCATGCGGTGACATCTCTAAAGCAGCGGGTATCTACAGCAAGACTAGTACAACAGCGGAAGCGGCTAACTTTTAGCACCTGAGAAAAACATGCTTAAAAAGGTCAACACAAAGGTTGGTGAGCTATAGTTTAAGTATAACAGTAATGTAAGGTAGGCCACGAGATTTCAGTGCTACAAAGAGCGTTTCAAAATAGTATGTAAAGTATATGTTTAACCGTGGGAACTTGGTAACTAACTTAACGTTTATAACCCCCTGAAAGTACACTTGGTGAGTGCGTATGTTTACGAAGTATTAAACACCCATTAAATGCTAGCGCTACTAGCCCGAGTGGGGATGTCAAACCCTATGGATCCATATCTAAGATTCGCATTCACCGGTTCAAAAACCAATGACTAAACGTTACCGAGCTAAAGGGAATGTTTATGCCGTTGTATAACCCACACATATATAAAGTTTAAGTACTCGTGCCTAGTATGTAAAATGTAAAATGTGCATGTAATCTCAGTTCCCAAAATAGTTAAAGTAAAAAGGGATGCTATAACTCACAGTGGTAAAGTAGTAGTAAAGTTGAGTCGGGAAGTAAGCAAGTATGTAGGTTCGGAAAGTCTTCAACCTAAGTCAAATATTACTAAGTCAGTAAATCGTTCCAATAGGTTTAAATGTATGTAAATTAGGTCTTAAGGGTCATCATCATTCATCATCAAACAAAAAGTATAATGTAAGTTTCGTTCTAGAAAAGAGTTTAAAACAAAGGCTGACTTCGATCAGTCACTGCGGCCTCTATAACTACTGAAATAAGGTGAGACCAGTGGCCATGGCTCCGTATATAAGTCCTTTAGTTGCTGTAAAAATTCCAGAACCAAAATCGTCTTCGTTTGACCGTGGCGACGGTTTAAGTGCGAGTAGGTCAGAATTTTCAGCACAGCGTTAAAAGGACATAGTGACGTTCGGAGGGCCATAGATCCTAAACCGTAACTCGGATTAAGATGAGTCTTAAACAAAAAATTATATAATCGAACAGAGATAACTGAAAATAAACTTTACAGTAGCCCAGGTATTCTGATCAGTTCCAAAAAATAGTAAATAGTAGGTTCCGGTGGGTTCTTGGTGCTTGATGTTCATCACGGTTCTCATCCTTGATGCATATAGCTTCGAGTGTACAACTCGTTGATGTGTTTACATCATCTTTACCAAGTTTTGACCATCATAACACAAGTGTAAGTCTAAGATAAGTAGCACAACTCAATTAAGTGTTGCAAGTAGTTTGATGAACCAAAGTTACATCAAGATCTTAGATCCGACACATACATGAACTATAAAAGTAATATTGAACTACAAACTTGAAAGTAAACTAACTAATCAAGATCTTTAGTTGTAGAACATAGTTCTTAGTCAGATCTTGAAGATCCAAGACCCAAAAGTCTAGATCTAAAGTTATTAAGTTAAATCCTAAGTAATAACACTTGAATCTTTACTTTAATGAAGCCATAAGTTATGAAACTTAGATTTTCATCTTGTAAAGTGTATGTAAGCTTACAAGCTTTTGTTTATAACAAAATAAGTAGACCATAAGCTATAGAAACTTAGATCTTTCATAAGTATTTGAAGTTGTAACTAGAAAGTTAAACTTCCATGTTCTTGAAATTATAAAGTTAACTTTAGTTCAAGAAAGTATGAGACCAAGATTAACTAGTAATACTTGATCATTAAGCATTAATCAGGAATTTAAAAAGTGCAAGGATGAAGAAATAATTAAATCTACAAGTTAATAAGTTCATGGTTGTTCATACTTTAAAGATTCAAGTCAAAATCTTGATCTTTAAGAAAGTAAACTTTAAGTTTACAAACATGAATTCAAGTAATGATTTTACAACACATGAACCTTCAATCTTTCAAGACATTAAATGTAGAACATAAACTAGAAAGTTTTGTTCTTGTATGTTCTTGTATGAACAAGATAAAATGAAGAACAAACTAAAGAGTTTGATTCTTACAACACAAACAACAAACTAACAAAGTAAGTGATTAAACAACAACAAGTAATTAAACAAGTGAGAAGATGATGATGATATGAGATGTTTGCTACGGTTTTATTAAGGGAAAGAAGAGAGAAAAAGTAAGCTTGTTACTTACAAGTCTTGAGAGGAAATGAGAGAAAAAGTTGAGAGGAATTTGCAAGTAAAAGTGTGTGTGTGAAATGTGAAGGATACTAGTGAGTAAGTAAACAAAATTTGAAAACAAAACTCTCCTTGTATCCTACCAAAACTGACGGTTTCCAAAGGGGAAGGGGGAAGGAAAAATCCACAAGATTCTTACATGTATTTGGCTTAAAAGTTGGTTATAAGGTGTGTTTTCATGGGAAAGATGTGTAATGGAACAAGTAACTAGATTCCATAAGTACTTACTAACTAGTTAATCCTTAATGTAATACTTACATGAAAGTAATGGGCTAATTAATCCATTAAGATAAGTATGGTGGGCTTCTAGGTCCATTAACATTAATAAAAGCCCAAGTTCAAGTAATTAACAAGTTAATCCAATAAAGCCCAAGTAATTAACTAGTAACCTTAGTTAAATAAAAATGATTAATAAAAATTAATCATGAATGTAAATAATATTTGAAAATATTATTCGTGTAATGTACGTGTGTCACAAAGACGTGTCGGGCAATTAAAATTCATGTATAAAATACATTCATTAAATCATAAGCATTAATAATAAATATTAATAAGTAAACGTTGGAAAATCCAGGGTCGTTACATTACCCACCTGTTAAAGAAAATTTCGTCCCGAAATTTTAAGCTGAGGTAGATGGAGGAGTTGGGAAAAGGTGAGGATACTTCTGCATCATTTGATCCTCTCGTTCCCAGGTAAACTCGGGTACTCTTTTGGCATTCCATTGTACTCGGACGATCGGAATCTTGTTGCGTTTCAAAGTTTTGACCTCACGGTCCATAATCTCGACAGGTTCTTCCACGAAGTGGAGTTTGTCATCAATTGTAAGTTCTTCAAGTGGTATGATAAGTTCGGGTGCAGCAAGACACTTCTTCAAGTTTGACACGTGGAAGGTAGGATGAACTGAGCTAAATTGTGTTGAAAGATCCAAACGGTAAGCAACGGGTCCAACACGCTCTAATATTTCAAAAGGACCAATGTATCGCGGGTTTAACTTTCCGCGCTTTCCAAAACGAATCACACCTTTCCAAGGTGCAACCTTCAACATTACACAGTAACCAACGTTGAATTCAAAGTCTTTACGTTTGAGGTCTGCATAACTCTTTTGGCGATCACGGGCCGTCTTAAGTCTCGCTTGAATTTGGGAAATCTTCTCTGATGTTTCGTGGACTATCTCGGGTCCGGTGATTTGCACTTCGCCTAACTCGGCCCAACAAATAGGAGAACGGCATTTACAGCCATACAACGCTTCAAAAGGTACGGTATTAATACTCGTGTGATAACTGTTGTTGTAAGAAAATTCGGCGAGTGGCAAATGTCTTTCCCAGGCTTTTCCGAAATCAATAACACATGCACGCAACATGTCCTCCAAATTCTGAATCGTGCGTTCACTTTGCTCGTCGGTCTATGGGTGATATGCAGTACTCATGTCGAGACGAGTTCCCATGGCTTCTTGCAAAGAACGCCAAAATCTAAAAGCAAAACGGGGATCGCGATATGAGATGATCGATAAAGGTACACCATGATGAGATACAACCTCTTTGATGTATAGTTGAGCAAGTCTCTCCATCGTATCCGTTTCCTTCATCGCTAGAAAGTGTGCAGATTTGGTAAGACGGTCAACGATAACCCAAATGGTATCGTATCCGCCCACCGTTTTTGGTAGCTTGGTGATGAACTCCATTGTGATCCTTTCCCACTTCCATTGTGGGATTTCCGGTTGTTGAAGTAATCCAGAGGGCTTCTGATGCTCGGCCTTAACTTTCGAGCAAGTCAAATACTTACCAACATAAGTTGCAACGTCCTTCTTAAGATTCGGCTACCAATACTGTTCTTTAAGGCCGTGGTACATTTTGCCCGCTCCGGGATGAATCGAATATCTCGATTTTTGTTCTTCATCAAGTATAAGGTTCCGTAGATCTCCATAACAAGGTACCCAAATTCTTCCGGCATAACATCGGAGTCCAGTCTCCCTAACCTAGAATCGAGAGACAAGTATGTTCAAGTGTTCATGAGATATATTCTCCTCTTTGAGAGCCTCATCTTGGGCTACTCGGATCTGGCTATTGAGATTTGAATGAATGGTGATGTTCAGAGCCCGAATACGAAGAGGTTAAAGCGTCAGCTACAACATTGGCCTTGCCAGGATGATAGCAAAGTTCACAATCATAGTCGTTACGCATCTCGATCCATCGACGCTGTCTCATATTCGGTTGCTTCTAATCGAAGATGTGCTGGAGACTCTTGTGGCCGGTGAAGATAGTACTTTTAGTTCCATACAAATAGTGTCTCCACAATTTGAGCGCAAAGACAACAGCTCCAAGTTCAAGATCGTGAGTAGTGTAGTTCCGCTGGTGAATCTTCAATTGACGGGAAGCATAAGCGATAACCTTTGTGTGTTGCATCAGTACACAACCAAAACCACTTTTCGAAGCATCGCAATAAACGACGAAATTGTCACTGCCTTCAGGAAGAGATAAGATAGGCGCGGTGGTCAACTTCTTCTTCAAGGTTTGAAATGCTGATTCCTGTTCGGGTTCCCAAATGAACTTCTTGCCCTTGTGAGTCAGCGCAATCAAAGGACGCGCAATCAGAGAGAAACCTTCAATAAATCTTCGGTAGTAACCGGCGTGACCTAGAAATTGGCGAATGTGAGTTGGAGTACTGGGGGTTTCCCACTTGCTGATAGCTTCAATCTTGGCGGGATCAACCTTGATACCCTGGTCGCTGACAACATGACCCAGAAATTGGACTTCCTTCAACCAAAATTCACACTTGGAGAATTTCGCATAAAGTTGCTCTTGTCTCAAGAGTTCAAGCACTAATCGAAGATGTTGTTCATGCTCTTCTTCGCTTTTGGAGTAGATGAGGATATCATCTATGAAGACGATAACGAACTTATCCAGGTATGGCTTGCAGACACGATTCATGAGATCCATGAACACAACAGGTGCGTTGGTTAGACCGAATGGCATCACGAGAAACTCATAATGACCATAACGAGTTCTGAATGCAGTCTTCATCACATCGCTCTCTTTCACCTTCAACTGGTGATAACCGGATCGTAAATCGATCTTAGAGTAAACGCTCGATCCTTGTAGTTGATCAAAAAGATCGTCAATACGGGGAAGAGGATACCAATTCTTGATCGTCAATTTGTTGAGTTCACGGTAGTCGATACACATGTGGAAGGATCCGTCCTTCTTCTTCACAAACAAAACAGGTGCGCCCCAAGGCGAGAAACTTGGTTGGATAAATCCACGGTCAAGCAGTTCTTGTAGTTGGCTCTGCAACTCTTGCATTTCTGAAGGTGCGAGTCGGTAGGGTGCGCGAGCTACAGGTGCAGCTCCATGCACTAAATTGATCTGAAACTCTACTGCTCTTGGTGGCGGTAATCCAGGCAATTCCTCTGGAAAGACATCGGAAAATTCGTTCACGATTCATACGTCATCCACGCTCTTCACCTCAGTTTCTAACGTTTTCACATGTGCTAGCATGACAAGACGTCCTTTCTTCATGATCTTTTGCACTTTCACGCAACTAATGAGGTTCAACTTTGAGGTACATCTCTCTCCGTAAATGATCAGTGGTTCGCCGTCTCTGTGTGGTATACGAAGAGCTTTATCTCCACATATAATGTCAGCCCTTATCTTGGTCAACCAGTCCATATCGACAATAACATCAAAGCTTCCCAAATTAATGGGTATCAAGTCAATCTCGAAATCTACACCAGCTATGTTGATAATAGCTCCTCGACTAATGTGGTCAATTTTCTCAATTTTTCCATTGGCTACCTCTACAAGCATACTCTCCTTTAAAGGAACTAACGACCAATTTATCTTATCGCAAAAGTGTCTACATACATAACTTCTATTGGCACCAGTATCAAATAGGACAGAAGCTAATAGATTGTCGATAGTGAGTATACCTGTCACCAAGTCGGGGTTCTCATGGGTGTACCTTGCATTAACGTTGAAAGCTCTACCACGCGGTGGTCCGCCGTCCTTTCGCTTGTTGGGACACTCATTTCTGAAGTGGCCCATTTGTCCGCATTCATAACACTTTCTCGTTCCATTGGGGTTCGGCTTCCTAGTCATGGTGGTGATCTTGCAGTCCCTGCCTATATGCCCGGTCTTTTTACATTTTTCACAAACAACGTTACAATACCCGGTATGGTGCTTGTAGCACCTCTTGCACTGTGGTAGGGTACCTTTGTATTTGGGGTTCGAGTTGGGGTTCGAGTTGGGATTTCCACCGTTGTTGTTTCCTTTGAAACCCTCATGTCGCTTCGCCGGGTTTTGATCATAGGCTCTACCCTTGTTGTTATCCCACTTACGCTTGTCACTACTACCCGCTTCGGACTTAGCCTTCTCCGGTTCATCGATGATAATTTGATTCATAAGAGTATGCGCCATGCGCATTGCTTCCGGGACGTTGGGTGGCTTAGACGAGGTAACATTTCCCTTAATGGACTTAGGAAGTCCCCACAAATATCTTTCCATACGCTTGAACTCCGGGGTAACCATGGTAGGACACATCAGGGCTAGTTCCAAATACCTACGATTGTAACCATTGAGGTCGTTTCCCACAACCTTCAACTGCATAAACTCAATCTCCATCTTCTGTATCTCAGTTCTCGGACAATACTCTTCAATCATGGCCGCTTTGAATTCTTCCCATGGCGTGGCATACGCCTCATCAATACCCTTGGCTTGAGTCATTGTGTTCCACCAAGTGAGGGCGCCATCTGCAGTGTACAAGAGGCATATTTTGTCTTGTTTGCCTCTGAGCAGTTGCTAACTCGAAATACAGATTCTAGTTTTTCAAACCACCTAGTGAGACCAACTGGCCCCTCCGTTCCAATAAAGTTATGGGGCTTGCAGCTTTGGAACTCTTTGTACGTGCACCCATTACGAATGAGCTGAATAACCGGTGGCCGCGGGGCTTGGGGTTGCATTTCCGCAATGGCTACGGCTACCCTTTCGGCAATCATTTCCTCGATTTGGGCTGTGGTCGGTGTTGATCTTCCATTGGCCATGATGTTCTAAACAAAAATTTTGACTCAAGTCAAAATCCAGTATTCAAATAGTAATAATACAGTATATGGTAACCAACAAGGAATCAACACATCACATGTTTATTAAGTAATGCAACCAGGTACAAATACCACAGAATCATCATACAGTAACATAAATAGAACACCGTGCAAGAATTAAATAACGCAAAGTTCCATTCATTAATAATAATAAGTTGCATACATTCGCATAGGTTCGTACAATACATAAGTAAAACATGAAACTACAACTAGATTACATAATGAAATCTACTACAAAGATCCTATAGTGAAGGTGGGTGTAGGATGTCCAATACGTGGGACATCTGGTCCTCGAGCTCAGTTGCCCGAGCACGGAGGATCTCCACCTCCCTCATCAGTTCCTCGACAGAGGGAGATGGTGGGGCAGGCGGTGCAGTCGGTATGGGTGATGCTAGTGGAGCTGGTGGTGCATACGGTCCGGCTCCAGAAGTAGAGGCTGCAAAGCGGTAAGGCTTACAGATGAAGGGATCAGTAGGATACGGTACAAGCCGCTTTCGGGCGGTAACCCTACGACGCCGACCATATGCGTCAGTGAATGCTCGACCTCCATTAATCCCTGGAATGACAGTACCATCGAAACGGTACCGCTTCTTAGGCGGGGTGGAGGGTGGCTGTACAGATGCATCATCAGGGTCCTCATCAGAATCATCTTCACTGGAGTCGTCTGAGGATGTGTCGTCGGATGATGGGTCATCTGAACCATGTGGAGGTGGCTGCACGGGTTACTGTACTGGCTCTCCTCGGGCGGCCATCATCTGTCGGTATCGGGCGGGCCCGATCGGCACGAGACGTCCATCAGGAGCGCGTCGGCACCAATAGCAATACTGATTATGGAATGGACCTTCCCCAAATTCCGCGGGAATCACAACACCACCGGGGCGGGGCTGTGGCTCCTGAGGTCCTGGGGCAAGTGGAGCTGGAATCTCCGGGAGGTCCTCGGCTCCGTCAGAAGTAACCATCGGGCCAGGTGCATGACTACTAGCTCCAGAGGATGAAGCGCCTTAGTCACTAGAGGGTGTCGCCGACGGGATCTGAGGATCGGCAACAGTGACAGGTGAAGTGGCTGATGAGTCTGTGTCGCTGCCCAAAATGATAGCAGGTGGAATATCTGACATCTGAACAAGGAAAAAGAACTTTTTCCATGTCAGTAAGTCATAAAGCAAGCATGTATTAGGCAAAGTAACTACAACAGTCTAGATCACATGTAACAGTAAGTAGCATGGCAATAACGACTAGTATCATGCAATTGAAAGCAGATAATAGCATGCAGTAGTGAAATCATGTAATAGCATATGGCATATAGTAGTAAAAGTAAGCAGCAGCATGCAGCAAGTTTCGCAGAAACAAGTAAACTAGCAAGTTGTAGATTAGTCCTATTAGTGAATCCTACTCGAGTCGGTCCAGACTCACTGACGCAACCTAATTCCCTACAACTAATGCTCTAATACCAAATGTGATGCCCATATATATATATATATATATATATATATATATATATATATATATATATATATATATATATATATATATATATATATATATATAAATCATCATGTACAGACCATCAACAACAGGATCATTACAAGGTCAAACACTATATGCTATTTCAAAACAAGTTTGCATTCATGATAAAAGCTGACGTCATAACCAACGTCAATTGTTTTACAACCAAAAGTATGCTTCTATGAACGGAAGCAAGTAATAATAGTGTGTGACCCTTAGGTCATTACAAATCATAGTTTCAAAAGTAATAATGTTTATGAATGCAAGATAAACGTTCATGCGGTGACATCTCTAAAGCAGCGGGTGTCTACAGCAAGACTAGTACAACAGCGAAAGCGGCTAATCTTAAGCACCTGAGAAAAACATGCTTAAAAACGTCAACACAAATGTTGGTGAGCTATAGTTTAAGTATAACAGTAATGTAAGGTAGGACACGAGATTTCAGTGCTACAAAGAGCGTTTCAAAACAGTATGTAAAGTATATGTTTAACCGTGGGCACTTGGTAACTAACTTAACATTTATAACCCCCTGAAAGTACACTTGGCAAGTGCGTATGTTTACGAAGTATTAAACACCCATTAAATGCTAGCGCTACTAGCCCGAGTGGTGATGTCAAACCCTATGGATCCATATCTAAGATTCGCGTTCACCGGTTCAAAAACCAATGACTAAACGTTACCGATCTAAAGGGAATGTTATTGCTGTTGTATAACCCACACATATATAAAGTTTAAGTACTCGTGCCTAGTATGTAAAACGTAAAATGCGCATGTAATCTCACTTCCCAAAATAGTTAAAGTAAAAAGGGATTGTATAACTCACAGTGGTAAAGTAGTAGTAAAGTTGAGTCGGGAAGTAAGCAAGTATGTAGGTCCGGAAAGTCCTCAACC
This sequence comes from Rutidosis leptorrhynchoides, assembly GCF_046630445.1. Classification (NCBI taxonomy): domain Eukaryota; kingdom Viridiplantae; phylum Streptophyta; class Magnoliopsida; order Asterales; family Asteraceae; genus Rutidosis; species Rutidosis leptorrhynchoides. The sequence goes on along the minus strand of NC_092337.1, from coordinate 442,905,483 downwards.
TAAGTCAAATATTACTAAGTCAGTAAATCGTTCCAATAGGTTTAAATGTATGTAAATTAGGTCTTAAGATTCATCATCATTCATCATCAAACAAAAAGTATAAAGTAAGTTTCGTTCTAGAAAAGAGTTTAAAACAAAGGCTGATTTCGATCAGTCACCACGGCCTCTATACCTACTGAAATAAGGTGAGACCAGTGGCCATGGCTTCGTATATAAGTCCTTTAGTTTCTGTAAAAATTCCAGAACCAAATTCGTCATCGTTTTACCGTGGCGACGGTTTAAGTGCGAGTAGGTCAGAATTTTCAGCACAACGTTAAAAGGACATAGTGACGTTCGGAGGGCCATAGATCCTAAACCGTAACTCGGATTAAGACGAGTCTTAAATGAAAAATTATCTAATCGAACAGAGCTAACTGAAAATCAACTTTAAAGTAGCCGAGGTATTCTTATCAGTTCCAGAAAACATTAAACACTAGGTTCCAGTGGGTTCTTGGTGCTTGATGTTCATCACGGTTCTCATCCTTGATGCATATAACTTCAAGTGTACAACTTGTTGATGTGTTTACATCATCTTTACCAAGTTTTGACCATCATAACACAAATGTAAGTCTAAGATAAGTAGCACAACTCAATTAAGTGTTGCAAGTAGTTTGATGAACCAAAGTTACATCAAGATCTTAGATCCGACACATACATGAACTATAAAAGTAATATTGAACTACAAACTTGAAAGTAAACTAACTAATAAAGATCTTTAGTTGTAGAACATAGTTCTTAGTTAGATCTTGAAGATCCAAGACCCAAAAGTCTAGATCTAAAGTTATTAAGTTAAATCCTAAGTAATAACACTTGAATTTTTACTTTAATGAAGCCATAAGTTATGAAACTTAGATTTTCATCTTGTAAAGTGTATGTAAGCTTACAAGCTTTTATTTATAACAAAATAAGTAGACCATAAGCTATAGAAACTTAGATCTTTCATAAGTATTTGAAGTTGTAACTAGAAAGTTAAACTTCCATGTTCTTGAAATTATAAAGTTAACTTTAGTTCAAGAAAGTATGAGACCAAGATTAACTAGTAATACTTGATCATTAAGCATTAATCAGGAATTTAGAAAGTGCAAGGATGAAGAAATAATTAAATCTACAAGTTAACAAGTTCATGGTTGTTCATACTTTAAAGATTCAAGCCAAAATCTTGATCTTTAAGAAAGTAAACTTTAAGTTTACAAACATGAATTCAAGTAATGATTTTACAACACATGAACCTTCAATGTTTCAAGACATTAGATGTAGAACATAAACTAGAAAGTTTTGTTCTTGTATGTTCTTGTATGAACAAGATAAAATGAAGAACAAACTAAAGAGTTTGATTCTTACAACACAAATAACAAACTAACAAAGTAAGTGATTAAACAACAACAAGTAATTAAACAAGTGAGAAGATGATGATGATATGAGATGTTTGGTACGGTTTTATCAAGGGAAAGAAGAGAGAAAAAGTAAGCTTGTTACTTACAAGTCTTGAGAGGAAATGAGAGAAAAAGTTGAGAGGAATTTGCAAGTAAAAGTGTGTGTGTGAAATGTGAAGGATACTAGTGAGTAAGTAAACAAAATTTGAAAACAAAACTCTCCTTATATCCTACCAAAACTGACGGTTTCCAAAGGGGAAGGGGGGAAGGAAAAATCCACAAGGTTCTTACATGTATTTGGCTTTAAAGTTGGTTATAAGGTGTGTTTTCATGGGAAAGATGTGTAATGGAACAAGTAACTAGATTCCATAAGTACTTGCTAACTAAATCCTTAATGTAATACTTACATGAAAGTAATGGGCTAATTAATCCATTAAGATAAGTATGGTGGGCTTCTAGGTCCATTAACATTAATAAAAGCCCAAGTTCAAGTAATTAACAAGTTAATCCAATAAAGCCCAAGTAATTAACTAGTAACCTTAGTTAATTAAAAATGATTAATAAAAATTAATCATGAATGTAAATAATATTTGAAAATATTATTCGTGTAATGTACGTGTGTCACAAAGACGTGTCGGGCAATTAAAATTCATGTATGGTAATAAGTAAATGTATAGAAATACATTCATTAAATCACAAGCATTAATAATAAATATTAATAAGTAAACGTTGGAAAATCCAGGGTCGTTACATTGTAACATCCGTGTTACATCCATCCCACATCGGTTGGAGAGGGGAACGAAGCATGCCTTATAAGGGTGTGGAGACTTTTCCTAGCATGGCGCGTTTTGGGACCACAGGCGCAGCAGATCTCATGAGAACTCTGGTGACCTCCTGTGAAAGTGCTCATCGTGTGTGGTTGCCAAGAAAAATCCGTGCGCCTACGGGCAAAGCGGACAATATCATGCTACGGGGAACGTTTACCTGGGATGTTACATATGGTATCAGAGCCAGGCCCCGGACCAAACGTGCACAGCGAGGACGTTGTGTCCCATTAGGGGGGAGGATTGTAATATTCGTTTTACATCCGTCCCACATCGGTTGGAGAGGGGAACGAAGCATGCCTTATAAGGGTGTGAAGACCTTTCCTAGCATGACGCGTTTTGGGACCACAGGCGCAGCAGATCTCATGAGAACTCTGCAGTTAAGCGTGCTCAGGCGAGAGCACTACCAGGATGGGTGACCTCCTGGGAAAGTGCTCGTCGTGTGTGGTTGCCAAGAAAAATCCGTGCGCCTACGGGCAAAGCGGACAATATCATGCTACGGGGAACGTTTACCTGGGATGTTACACATCGAATTTCATTACTTAACTCCATTCAATTCAGGTATTGTTCATATTACTTTGTAAAAGATATGATATATTTAAATTTAAAATTTTAATTTAATTATAACTTAATTAGTTAATTGTAAATATTATTCATATCATATATCATATCTTATTTTTATAAAATTTTGAAGTATATGATTTATTTTCTTATAAAAAGAGTATAAATAAAATAACATATATATTTATATATTATATATTTATATTCATATTTATATGTTTTTTTTATTTTTCTATTTTTTTAATTTATATAACTGACGGATTACGGATGATTCGGATGTATTTAGAATAACTATATTTAAGTAACTGCTATTTTTCCCCTCCTTTCTGGTAATTTTAAATTTTTTGGACTGTCTATAAGTATTCACAAGCGGTTCTTATTCAGATAACTCTTTACACACACGTAATTCACTTCGAAAATGGGTGACGCAGGACAACTGCTACCTCTTAATCCGCTCAACAATCAAGCTACAAATGAAACTCGAGTTCGTGTTCAGGTGTTTCTTACTTGGAAAAAGACATAATTTAACAATCCAATGTCTGCTATGGCCTAAGAGATTATCTTTATCGACTATGATGTCAGATTTTTTTATTATTTTAATTAATTATCCATGAAATTGTTATTTTTATCTTTTGAAATTTCAAATGTGATCACTTGTAATTGTTTACTTCGTCTTTATATAAATATGTATGTGGTACCCAAAAATAGGTTGCATTCACATATTTTAATGATTTATGTTAACTTAAGAGTGTATTACATATTACAACTACTTGGCTATGTTATCACAGAATATGATATTAGTTACAAAATGTATAACTCAATTTAGTCATTCTGATTATCTAATATCAAGTACTTTTATTGTAGATTTATATGTTTTAAGTTACTGATTTGTAAATGTTCTTATAACTGATGTGTGGCCTATTATGATTTTTATTTAGGGTTTGGTATATCACATCTGCTGTCTCAATGTCCAGGTTCAATTTCTCAATTTTCAGCATTACTAAATTTAGGGTTAGGTCTTCTGTATACAAAGTTGTTATTTTTATTTGGTATACTGTATTTAGGCAGACATGAAATTGTTTTATGAGATTTAATGTGTTGAGTTTTGAATTCATAAGTACTAAATGTTGGTTCAATAATTGGATATGATGAAATGTTGATTCAATAATTGGACTCGATGAAATGTTGATTCAATATTTGGACTCTGATGAAATGTTTGATGGATTGTGTTTCTAGGATTTTTCTTTCGATTCAACTTATGTGCCCAAATATATATACAGATATGTGTTTCTTCAAATAAGACCCAAATATTTCATGAACCCTTCTTTTACTCATTTGATTGCAAGTTTTATTATTCAAATCCCCCTTTCTCAGTCTTAATAAAATTAGGTTTTGGATTTTATACATATAAAATTAAAATTAGGTTTTGGATTTTATCACGCACTATGAATCTTGATGTTAATTAATGGTTGTTGTTCTTTTGTTTAGGTATGTTGATTAGCTTTCAAGATGTCTGTATGTTGAATACAAGAAAAGTGGTATTGATGTGCAGTGCCAGGTAGATCTTACTCTATATTTTTTGTATACAATGTTTATGTTAGTTCATTGAATTATTAACTTGAGTGTGTTTTTTAATAAACTTTGTTAGGATCTGTACTCTCAGACACATACTCTATATATTATTAGGCTTAGAAAACTGATGTGATACACCTGGTTACATGGTTAACTAACGTGTCTGCATGCTCTACCGTTAATGGAATTTGTGTTTCATTTTATGTTTATATGGGCATTACATTACCCGAACAGAATAAAGTCAAAACTTAGGGGTGTTCATCGGTTCGATGTTGAGTTTCTTCAGTTTATTCACATTGGTCTGTTTGCTTTTGAAAATTTTGAAGGAAAAACTGAAACCGAATTCATATTCAAAAACAAAAATCATAACTTATCCAAAATAATCTTAATATATCGAATTCAAAACCACAGACCAAACTTAAAATCGAATTTAAATTTGACAACCGAATTCAAATTCGGTTTGTTTTTTTTGTTTTAATTTGGTTAGGTTTTAATTGAATTATTTTATTTTCGTTCTTTGATTATAATCATAATCGTATATTAGACGACTTATTGTCATTCTTATAGTGCAATTCTACACCAGGGAAGGTATTGTTAAACTGGGAGAAATGATTTTTTTCATTATATACATGTCATTTGACATGATTCTAGGTTTGATATGATAACCCTAATTAAAGGATCTAAAAACATAAACATTTAAAGATCAATGATCTTTAGTATATGAACAGAAATAGACCTGGGAGAGACTATTGATGAAAGGTCACTAGCGGTTATTGTATGAGAGCAACTGCATTGGTTTTGCTATTCTTTGTGAGCTTTCGTTCAATTCGTCCAAGGTATATAAAGAAGTATATGTATGATATATGATAGTGCTCCAAATGAACATATATTTAGTAGCAATATCCTCCCAATATGTAAATTATTTAGTTGTAATTGTCCTATTGTAAGTTGTAATCGTTTATATTAAATAAGTGCGAAGATAAAAGGCGAAAACGAAGATTTGAAGACGCAAATGACCAAAAAGCTCAAATGTACAAGATACAATCTAAGTGGTTCAATTTATTGATAAGAAACGTCTAAAAATGACAAAAGTACAATTTGCGGAACGCAAAGTACAAGATATTAAATTATACGAAAAGGCGTTCGAAAATCCGGAACCGGGACATGAGTCTACTCTCAACGCGCGACGCAACAGTGCAGAAATTACAAGTCAACTATGCACATAAATAAAATATAATATTTAAATAATTAATATTATATTATTATTTAATTACGTCGACAAGCTAAGATCCAAAAAATTGTGAGCTGAAAAATCAAACTCCACGACTCGCGGAGTTTGAAGGCCAAAAACTCCACGACTCGCGGAGCAGCCAGATTCCAAAATGCCTATAAAAGGCCACGAGCTTCTGCAGTTTTAAAAATATATATAAACATAATAATAATAATACTCCGTAGTATAATATAAATAAATAAATAAATAAATAAATAAATATATATATATGTATATATATAGTATAGATTAGTGTTATATTAGATTAGTTTGGGTTATGTAAAAGTTATTTTTACGGGTTTTAAGGTCGGAGCTCTGTTCGTGTACCACTACGCGATAAATAATCAATGTAAGCTATGTTCTCCTTTTTAAATTAATGTCTCGTGCTTAAGTTATTATTATGCTTATTTGAGCCGAAGTAATCATGATGTTGGGCTAAAAATTAAAGACGGGGTAATTGGATTTTGTACCATAATTGGGGTTTGGATAAAAGAACGACACTTGTGGAAATTAGACTATGGGCTATTAATGGGTTTTATATTAACTAAACAATACCTTGTTAATTTAATATACAAACTTATAATTTGACGTATTTATATATAACCACATACGCTTGAGTGGGTACGGTGGGCGGGATATCTATAAATACCAATAATTATTCATTTTACCGGACACGGAACTGGATTAATAGTTAATAGACTTGTTGAAACAGGGGTGAATTACATTCAAGGGTAATTGGTGTAATTGTTAACAAAGTAGTAAAACCTTGGTTTACACGCAGTCGATAACCTGGTGTATTCATTAAACAAAGTATTAAAAGCTTGTTACAATTCGAATCCCCAATTAGTTGGAATATTTGACTTCGGGAATAAGAATAATTTGACGAAGGCTTTCGCTCTTTATATTTATGACTGATGGACTGTTATGGACAAATCCGTATGGACATATTAAATAATCCAGGACAAAGAACAATTAACCCATGGGAATAAACTAAAATCAACACGTCAACCATCATGGTTACGGAAGTTTAAATAAGCATAATATATTTTATTTCATATTTCCTCGTACTTTTATTTATTGTCATTTTAATTATTGTTATTTATTTTATATTGTTATTTAAATATCGTCATTTACTATACGCTTCGTTTAAAATATAAATCGACAAACCGGTCATTAAACGGTAAACCCCCTTTTTTATATTATTATATATAATTATATATATTTTGTACAAATATAGTTGTTTAAAAATATTGTGTGCAATAAGCCCGCTCCCTGTGGAACGAACCGGACTTCCTAAAAACTATACTACTCTACGATTAGGTACACTGCCTATAGTGTTGTAGCAAGGTTTAAGTATATCCATTCTATAAATAAATATCTTGTGTAAAATTGTATCGTATTTAATAGTTTTTTCCTAGTAAAATATAAGCTATTTCGTACACCCCGCTGCACACATCAAGTTTTTGGCGCCGCTGCCGGGGAAATCGGCGAAACGCTATATTTTTAATTTATTTTTGTATAAATATATTTATATATATTTTTAGAAAAAAAATATAAAATTTAAAAAAAAAAAACCGAAAATGCAAACTCCGCGACTTGTGGAATTTAGGGCACGTGGCAACGCGACTCGCGGAGCTGCCCTGACGCGCTGACAGAAACCCTATTTTCGCTTTAATTACGGAGTAATATTATTTATTATTATTTTTAAACCCTAATTACTTTATTAGTTTAATATAATTAGTTTTAATTTTTAATTAAATTGTATTTTAAATTTTAATTAGTTTTATTTATATATGTAAATTAATACTCTTATAAAATAAATATATAAAAATAATATTTTTATAAAAATTGTACTTTTTACAACTTTAAGATTATTTTTATATTTTGTATCTTTTTATTTGTTTTAGCGTAATATTTGTATTTTATCGCTCGTACTTAGTTTTAAGTCATAGTTTTTGCGGTAGTTATTTTTATTTCTAGATTTTTAGGCTTTGTCGTAAAATCTCTTAAGTGCCTTTTCTTTAGACTAAGATTTAGGTGCTTTAGAATTTTGCGACGCCTTTTTATATTTTAGTACATTTTTAAGATATTTCCATTTGGGATATAGTATTTCTTTTAAGCTTTAATATTTTTAGACGCAATTTTTAATTCTTAGTTTTTAGTTCCTTTTTAAGTTTCGACGCGCTACTTTCTTATTTTTATTTTTCAACCCTTTTCTTTTTCGACCTTTTTCGACGCGCTCTTTTTCTTTCTTATTTCTCGACATTCTAGTTTTAGGACATAGATTTTTATTCTATTTCTTATCTAAAATTTCTTTAAATTACGAAAATTTATTTTAAGTGGTTAAATTGATAGACATCCAAATTTTCTGCTTCGTAGTAATAGTTAGATTTGTTAGTGGCTGAGTTGTGAGCTTCCGATTTAAAGGGTTCTGGCTCCCTGCTGCATCTATTGGCTATTCGAAACGTGAGCAAAAGCAGAAAAGTCTATTAATTGGACAACTTATATAAGTTTTTCTATTTTTATAACTAATAGGATAATTAAAATTTGGTAATAAGCGCATTATGAAAAGTCTCGAAGATATTTTGGAAACTCTTTATGAAATACAAAATCAATACTCTCAACCGAGTGTTGATGACAATTCGATCAGTCAATATTGGATCACGAACGACGAAACAATAACTGGTTGTGAAATCAGTGGAGATTATCACTCAACATGGGAATGTTACTATTACGTTCCTATGGAAAATTACGCACCCACGGAACCTGAATGGAATGATTATGAAGAATACAATTCAAATTGGGATTATTCCCAAGAATATTTCCAAACTCAACAACCAGTAGACGAGGAAAATTACGTGTCTGAAAATTTATTAGACAATATGAAAATCAAACTCGAAGAACTTGATGCTCAAAATGAACAAATGAGAGAGTTTGTAAATAGGCAAGCTGAAACTCTATCAGATTACACACCTGTTGATCTGAGGAGTCGTGTGCAAGAAAATCTCATATCATCGAATTTTGATGAATTCGAGAGCTCCGAAATCACCAATTATCCCGATAATACTTTTTATTCAGTTTTACCAATCTCACAACATATCGACACATTAGCCTCTACCGACAAAATCATCGATCCATCAATGAATGAAGAAGAAGTAAGGGTGACAAATTGGTACTCTTGGGAAAACGATAACGTTGAAAATTTTACCCCCGAGACCAAAATGGTGAGACCAATAAGTACCATTAATGAAGAAGAATTTGCTTTGATCCCGAAATTCACCATTACACAACCTTCCAACCCAATATTCTCAATAAATGAGTCATCCATCGGAAATGAACTACGAGCTGTAATAGATAATGACACCTCGAATTTCACCCAATTGGGTAATAGAGGTGAAACCTTTGATCCCGAGAATGAACGGAAAGAAACGTTAGAAATTGTCCACCCTATAATATGTATGTCGGTGTATATCGATTCATTTGACCAAGAACCAGAAAAGAGACATATCCATTTACTAAAAGCTACACTTAAAAAAGAATTAAGTAGTGACAATCGGGCGAGTCTAAACTTTAAACCCATTGATATATTATACACCACCCGAGATGTAAATAACTGCTCACTATTTTAATTCGTGGAACTTATTCTACCGACTTCACATGTCGTCAGCTAAGTGTGGGGAAGTCTATCCCCACTTAACGTTAAATTAGGGGTTCGGGTTAGTGCATAACTCGTTAATAAAAATGCATGATTAGGGTAAAAGACGCTTTTTCAAATATTAGTAAACAGTTCAGAAAAGCAGCCGTTTTTGAAAAAAATCATGTGTGATAAAACAAGAAGGAATGAACGATGAGGCGCGCCATCTATCATTCGACGAGCTTTGTAATTACAAACTGGGTATTTTCAATCACTTTTCTACACTAATCACCCTCATGAATTTATAATTATAGTCTGATTTCATGCAAATGAGGGCATTGCATGATCTTAAGTGTGGGGAAGGATTATAAATTCTCTCGGGTTTACACTTGGTTTTATTTGCCAAATTTTGTGAAAATTTGAAAAATTTTCAACTAAATGAATTCAAAATCATGTTTATACATATTTATGAACGATGAAAACTAGGTGTTAATACCGAAATTATCGTTACCTCGGAAAGGACATAAATTGAGAAACAACCCAAAACGCTTGAATTCATAAGAGAATAAAAAGGCAAAGAACATAATAAATAAAAGCCAAGTGTGGGGAGAATATACCAAGTTATTCAATAAAAAATTATCTATCACATGTCTCCGTAAAGTTATTGCAGGTGCTTTTGTTTTGGACTAAATTAACTATTTTACACGATGAAAGAAAAGAAAAGATGGATCTACACGATGAATCAATTCCATCATTAAAAGGAAGTAAAGTCTTCCAAAAAAGACACGCGCTTCTTGATTTAGGTCAAGAAGTTGTCGTCCAGACCAGCTGTAGGTTGATGAAAAATCTAGAAAAGTCATCTATAAAATCAGCAGGAAATCCACGAATCTCAGCATCAAACAGGGTCGCCAAGTGGTCAGATTTATCCTAACCATGAGAAGGATTTATCTCGTACAATGGGGGGCACCGTGCAAATTAGCTTGATAAGACTAATGAATCAGATCCCCAGAAAGGATAATCTCCTTAAAGATTAAAAATCAGCTTTTAAGCCTGATATTACTCAATCCTTGAGATTGACCTTAAAGATTGAGAATTACAAACTCATGGAATTTGATGATATCTAAACTCGAGCTTGAACGAGAAAATATTTTGATCAAAATTACAAACCGATTTGTTTTCTGAAAACCTATTTTCAATGCGTTCATTACCATTGAACGTAAAATCCTGAGAATTCACCTGGAATTCATTAGGTCACCTGAACCAAATCGGGTGTCAACCGTAAGAACGGTGGTTGCATAGCATGGTCGGAGACAGGACCTTGTGCCAGACCGGAAAATTATAAGGGTGAGCTTTACTATTGCTCCTACAAAGGATAGTAATTGCGTCCGACACGTTATAGACCATAATCAAAAGCAAGTCACGGGACATTGCCTTAACAGTTGCTTGTTCAACGCTTTCCTTTACAACAGGACGGTAGTTTACCGAAAGGTGATATAAGGAGCAAGTATACTGGACGTGTTGCTTTCCTAATACAAGGTTAGCAAGTGGGTGACACAAAACCATAAGTTTTGAGCTAAAATTTTCAAATCTGAAACCCACAAAACCCACAAAAATATTTTGCAACACCGGTGAAGGGTTATTCCGGAAAACTTATCTAGGATAAAAGCTAGAATGAATTTTCAAAAGATCAAATATTTTCATAAAGATCCAATTTCCTAAAGGATCTAAATTTTTATAGTCATGTGGGACTGTAAACCACATCGTTACTACCATTGTTCATACCGCCATCTCAAAATCACTAATGTATAAAGTGTGAAGAATAAAGAAGTGATTCGTGTGATTTAATTTCAAGTTCTGTATTGCTTGAGGACAAGCAACGTTCAAGTGTGGGGATATTTGATAGTGCTCCAAATGAACATATATTTAGTAGCAATATCCTCCCAATATGTAAATTATTTAGTTGTAATTGTCCTATTGTAAGTTGTAATCGTTTATATTAAATAAGTGCGAAGACAAAAGGCGAAAACGAAGATTTGAAGACGCAAATGACCAAAAAGCTCAAATGTACAAGATACAATCCAAGTGGTTCAATTTATTGATAAGAAACGTCTAAAAATGACAAAAGTACAAGTTGCGGAACGCAAAGTACAAGATATTAAATTATACGAAAAAGCGTTCGAAAATCCGGAACCGGGACATGAGTCTACTCTCAACGCGCGACGCAACGGTGCAAAAATTACAAGTCAACTATGCACATAAATAAAATATAATATTTAAATAATTCTTAAAATTATTTATATATTATATTATTATTTAATTACGACGACAAGCTAAGATCCAAAAAATTGTGAGCTGAAAAATCAAACTCCACGACTCGCGGAGTTTGAAGGCCAAAAACTCCACGACTCGCGGAGCTATAAAAGGCCACGAGCTTCTGCAGTTTTAAAAATATATATAAACATAATAATAATAATACTCCGTAGTATAATATAAATATATATATATATATATATATATATATATATATATATATATATATATATATATATATATATATATATATATATATATATATAGTATAGATTAGTGTTATATTATATTAGTTTGGGTTATGTAAAAGTTATTTTTACGGGTTTTAAGGTCGGAGCTCTGTTCGTGTACCACTACGCGATAAATAAACAATGTAAGCTATGTTCTCCTTTTTAAATTAATGTCTCGTGCTTAAGTTATTATTATGCTTATTTGAGCCGAAGTAATCATGATGTTGGGCTAAAAATTAAAGACGGGGTAATTGGGTTTTGTACCATAATTGGGGTTTGGATAAAAGAACGACACTTGTGGAAATTAGACTATGGGCTATTAATGGGTTTTATATTAACTAAACAATACCTTGTTAATTTAATATACAAACTTATAATTTGACGTATTTATATATAACCACATACGCTTGACTGGGTACGGTGGGCGGGATATCTATAAATACCAATAATTATTCATTTTACCGGATACGGAACTGGATTAATAGTTAATAGACTTGTTGAAACAGGGGTGAATTACATTCAAGGGTAATTGGTGTAATTGTTAACAAAGTAGTAAAACCTTGGTTTACTCGCAGTCGATAACCTGGTGTATTCATTAAACAAAGTATTAAAAGCTTGTTACAATTCGAATCCCCAATTAGTTGGAATATTTGACTTCGGAAATAAGAACAATTTGACGAAGGCTTTCGCTCTTTATATTTATGACTGATGGACTGTTATGGACAAATCCGTATGTACATATTAAATAATCCAGGATAAAGAACAATTAACCCATGAGAATAAACTAAAATCAACACGTCAACCATCATGGTTACGGAAGTTTAAATAAGCATAATATATTTTATTTCATATTTCCTCGTACTTTTATTTATTGTCATTTTAATTATTGTTATTTATTTTATATTGTTATTTAAATATCGTCATTTACTATACGCTTCGCTTAAAATATAAATCGACAAACCGGTCATTAAACGGTAAACCCCCTTTTTTATATTATTATATATAATTATATATATTTTGTACAAATATAGTTGTTTAAAAATATAGTGTGCAATAAGCCCGCTCCCTGTGGAACGAACCGGACTTCCTAAAAACTATACTACTCTACGATTAGGTACACTGCCTATAGTGTTGTAGCAAGGTTTAAGTATATCCATTCTATAAATAAATATCTTGTGTAAAATTGTATCGTATTTAATAGTTTTTTCCTAGTAAAATATAAGCTATTTCGTACACCCGCTGCGCACATCAATATAGCAATATTCTTAACTTTTTATCTATTTTATCCTTGTAATGTTATCATCTTTATATCAGTATTATGATGCTATATAACGCAGTCAATCCTTTCAGATCTCTCAAACTATATATAAGTCGTACATTGAAAATGTACATCTTTTAAAGGGATACTCATTGGAGTTCATAAATCAAATTGTAAGCAATCTTCATTGTCATATTTGAAATAAGGTTCACATATTCACCAGTTATTTGAAGAATTTTATACAGCCCTGTTTACAAATCAGATTGTAAGAATGCTTCATGAATTCGTTGAAACATTTATGTAAACTTATACAATAGTGTTCTAACTTCCATCAGTATATGTTGTTTCTCTTATTTGCAGGCTCCGCTAACACTAGGTAGGCCACAAACAAATTACAATGAGCATAATTGTGTTGTACAAAACTTTAACATATCATTGACTATCCAGGTTCAGTTTCTACACTTACATTATTCTTTTGTCACCGTTAATAAAGACGAAGCTATACTCACAATAATTATACTAGGGTGACCAATGCTAGATATCTTTTTCACACTTCATGCGTTGTGGAAACGTAAAATGTAATCAACTCTTGAACCATGTGTCAGAGAAAATACTAATTTTTTTTGTCAAAGATGAGTACATGACTACTTGTAATCAACATGTAATCAAGTTGAAATGAATTCTATGATCTTATATCAAAAATGTTATACAATTTAGACAAATCTATAGTTGTACTTAAAGATCTTGTGGGGTATTATGATGTTAGGGATGCTACAAAGTGTTATTGACCTAAAGCTTTTTCTATAACTATGTTGAGTCTGAGCATCATTTAATACAACAGTACACTAGATAAAAAACTACTAAAGAGCTCAATTATGTTAAAGCTAATATTTATCTTTTTTTTTTAACCCATAATATGTGATTGAGGCCTGGAACTTCGTTTTCAAACATGGTATATATATATATAATGTTATAACTATGACTACAAAAACTATATTACAAATATTTATTCTACGATTACAATCAAGTAAGCGATTTGGGATATGTACCATTTTTTGATTCCTCATGGTGTATTAGCAGGTTGGAAATGAGTGATCCCAAGGATCATACCTGTTGAATACTACTCAGCACCATAGGCATTCAGACACAGTTAAATGACTTAAAACATTTTAAGATGGATTCTTGGCATCATCACTTCCTCCAACAAGCCTTCTTGTAGATGTAGTTTGGACCTTAGATCATACGTTGTATCTAGATTAATGGCGGAAACACTAATTAGAATGAGTCGAATACGTATTAGACTAACGGGATCGAATTAACCAATGAATAATTGATAGAATCGATGCCTAAGACTGTGTATTCGGTTGGTAAGGGTTTTGGGACGATTAGCAGCAAGTAATACGACGGCCTAAGGGTTTATGGTGTGTAACCTAACACAAAACCACGAAACCCGTATTTATACTAAATACAGCGACCATCGGCCGGTGGTCGGGGACCTTCGGCCGATGGTGACAGTCCCTCGACCGATGGTCCCTACCATCGGTCGATGGTCTTGAGCAGCCAACCGACTGCTTGACCTATTCACGACATTATACTAAGCATCATAAACACAAAGTATAAGTGTCCACGTACATATATGACTGAAATATCAAATACATAACAAATAGAACAATAAACGTAATAGAACTCGGGATTTATGCACCAACAAACTCCCCCTAAGACCTAGTTCTATTCCATAAGTCTTCAGTCATCATACGGATCGATCACCATGTTGTTCAAGTAGCACAGCTTAGCCACTTTAACATACTGTTCAGCCTGTACCCTATTTTCACGACGATAAAGCATACGGTTATAGTACAAAGTAAAAATATCAGCTTCGGTACAGTTCCTTAACCAGATCGGATCCAACACACGAATACAATCGATATCATCTTCCTTCAGCTTATCTAAAACAATCACAGCTTCCTCAGAACGATCATCATAAAACCACCAACGAAATCTCTGACTCCAATTCTGCGGCAATTTTCTTAACGGAACCTTCTTCATAGTCTTTGCCGGCTTATACTTCAAAATTTGTCGAGATACTCCATTAATAGGATCAACCCTGTACTTAATCCTCGGATACTGTGGTCTAAAATCCTTCCAGTTATTCGAATTGTACGCGATTCGAACTTTCTTAACCAACAATGATGAGCGATCGTTCATTCCACAATACAACATCTTTAACCTGGCAATCTGCATAAGCTCAAAATACGGCAGTGACTTGAACTCATGACCAGGTTTGATGTAGTCAACTCCAAACTCTCGTTTAATTACAAACATGTTGAATTCTTCAATGTATGCCCAGGCCAAGATCCTTCCTTTCGCACCTTTCCTCAAATTTATCATCTTCAAATACTTTGGCTCAAGCTTCGGTTTTTCACAATACTTTCGAATCCTCAAAATATCACGCCAGTCAGCTTCTAACTTCGCAGCAACCTCATCATTATACTTGACTGGCAAGAACCCTTCAGGCAAAACCTCAGTTCTCTCTTTCTCTTTACACCTTCGATTCAAAACTTCGTCATCTGTTCTAAACAACTCCTCAAAACCAGGAAGATCTTCATTCCTATCATTCATATACGTAGGATATTCTTTAAAAGTAACATCTTCCATTAAACCATCAACTTCCCCATCATCGATATCCTTAGAAATCTCAGGGCCAAAAGAATCATCCTCTGATGGAGGATCATCGAACTGTGCGTCAGCAGCTTTAGCTTCTTCTTGCTCTAGACGCACCAGCTCGTCCAGCTCAGCTCTGGTGAAGTTGTGAGGGATCTCCCCCTCCTCTAAATCATCATAAACAACAGAATGCTTGAGCTCATCCTGTTTAGAAAAGAATTCACTAAAACTATAATCAATTTGTAAAGGAATTACTGACAGTGCTGTTTCTTTTGAAGTACCAGGAGCCACCACCATTTGAACATCAGTTTCTCCCTCTGGCAATTCAACCAGATCAAACTTCTCTTCCCAAGCAGTAATCTTAGCCAAAGCCGACTCTGCCACCTTTCTAGCTTCAGAAGCTTCTTTCTTTGCAGCAGTTAACAACAATGATTGATCACCAACTTTCTTCTGTAACAAATCAACCTGAGTTCTCAACCTAGTAACATCCTCAGTTTTCACACGATTCTCTTCTCTCAACTCCTCCACTTTCGCATCCATATCCTTCTTCATTCTCAGATTATCAGCCATAGCTTGAACATACAAATCATTCAGATTCTGAAGCGCAGATGAACTAACTCCTCCTTCTGCTCCTGTATGTGGTGCCTCTGGAGTTGGAGTAGACACAGTCTCTTGAGACAATTGTTGAACAATTGGCGGTGATTGATGTTGCGGTTGAGTTTGTTGACGTGGCTGACTTTGTTGCTGTTGTTGACTTTGTGCTTGAGTAGGTGCAGTTCTTTGTGTAGCACCTGTAGCAGAACCACCTGGATTCTTCAAAACCAACTTAAACCTCTTGCTCGGTCTCATCTTTGTAGAAACCTGAGAACCTTCATCTTCTACCAGACGTCTCCTCTCACCTCTAGGAGCTTCTTCACCAATACCAGTATTAACATCAACGGGCTCATCAGCCAAACCTCCAGTACCAGAACCACCTGTACCCTGAGTATTCATCGGCTGATCAACCTCTTCATCACTGTTTGCTAGCTCAAAATCAGGCTCATGACCAGATAGACTGTTCTCATTCCTCCACTTCTTGCCTGGTGGACATTGATAATCTTCCCTCGTAAGATGACACACCAGCTTTCCATCACTAGCACTCTTCTTCTGATTTAATCGATTAAACGTAAGATCAGTCATATGTTTCAGCTCGATGACGTCCTTCTTTGATCTCGGTAGATCCATAGTTTGAGCATTAATCATTATCTGCAGGAACCTCGGATAAATCAAGTATTGTTGGCTCGTAACATTCTCCATCAACAGATCAAAGATAACACCCGAAAAATTGAAATCAGCTTTCAGAATCAAGGCAGCAAACATTCCCTGATAAATCTCACTCAGCTCATCAAATCCACCTTGTAACGTACTCAAACACTTAACAATCACTAAAGACAGATATCTGTACGGTGGAGTGAATCCGCTTCTTTTGATCGTAGCACGTGTAATATCACCAGCATACTCACATCTCAGCACACATCCAGTAATCTTAGTCTTCGACAGTCTCTTGGGAATTTTCTCATCATCCTCAAACAAAAACGTGTTCCGAATAGTATACTCAGATATCTTAACCTCTTGATCACATACTCGACTTACTATCACAGGCTTATTATCAACAGTTTCCACTCTAGCGTTAGCCCAGAATTCTCTCTGATGAGAATAATAAGCAGTACATGGCATTGACACCGCAGCAAATATCCTTGAACGCTTCAAGAATTCAATCACAGTCTTGTACTTGCTAGCATTTGGACCTTTGACATTTAGACACGCCATCAGATTAGAGTTAGGGCTCGCCTTCAACCCTGGAAGACTAGCAGATGTGGGTCCTCCTGATGATTCAGTCTCAGAACTGTGGACAGCTTGTTCTTGATCCATTTGTGCACCTGACATGATTAACAAAAACTGCAAACACAATTCTTAATCAGCGTTAAATTCATGATTAATTAAGTATCACTGATTTATCATCACAGAACATATCACATTAATACGATCACGGTTACATAATCACATGTTCAAAGTTAGATCATTACAGACATAAGATACCGTATCAATGCTAACAGGCTAGCATTATCAAATTACACAATAATCTGAAAATAATCAAACATAAACATAACATCAGAATCAATCATCCCATTATGGGATCCTCTGGCACTAACTTTTCTTCATGTTGAATCACACCAAGTTTCTCAAACAAGTTATACAGTAAAGCTGCATATGGGAATGGTTCTTCTGATTCAAGAAAATCTTTCATCACATGAATGAGAAAGTGTCCCACATTCACTTGAATACCCTCTAGTAGGCAATATAGAAACAAGACTTCAGTACCAGACAGCAAATGATCTCCTTCTCTCCTAAATGTCACATTTCTTTTGATGATTCTCAAATGTATCTCATGTTGTGGCAAGATATCTTCATCACTAACCTCAACTCTACCAGTATACACTACCTTCTCTGGCTTGCATATCCTAACAATAACATCTGACAATCTGAATCTACTGGGAATCTTTCTGATATCTTTGCTAGGGTACAGTATCTTAACCCCAGTATGAGGAACGTTTAACAGGTTTGAGAATTCCTCTAAAGTCCACCTATACTGTTGATTAAATAGACCCGAGTGTACAAACTTCTTCTTACCATCCTCTAAAGCAACATTGGCGTAAAATTCTCTAAGTAGAGCAGGACAGTAATAATCCCCAATATCTATGAAAGCCTGACACCCAATCTGTTCCCAAGGACTATAAGTCTGTCGAGTCGCAATGACCTTTTGTTCTACTAAGATTGGTCGATATCTAGCTAGGATTCTCCTACGGTCGATGTTGAACATCCATTGACCAACAAATGAGCCACCTGACATTCTAATACAAACTACAAGCACTAGCATTAGATGGGCATCACAGAAATTATCAGAGACCAATCATTCAATTAAAATTAATCAAAATAATCTACCATCGGTCCAACAGAATGACCATCGGTCGATGGTGGAGACCATCGGTCCGATGGTCTAGACCTACGGCAGATGGTCTAACCACGTACACACACTGGTCAAATAACGACCTTCGGCCGAGTGACAAGATGTCCGGCCGATCGATGGACACCATCGGTCGATGGTCAGAGACCCTCGGCCGGAGGTAGTTCATCAGATCTGTGACTCGAAATTGATCAAATCGTCCGATTTGACGTTTCTAGTTCAAATTCCTGTTATAACAGATGCTAAAGGGGCCGTTTATCATACATCAAACATCAATTTCAACAGATCTCAAATAAAACTCATCCGATTTAAAGTTTATATTTCGAACACTAAATCATCTATTACAAACAAACGATTAAGAGTTATGTTACCTTGTTTACGGCGCTAAGATCACAAAGAAAAGATGAATAATAAAAACTGGATCAAAACCTTTCTCCTTAACTTCAGAAAATTAGGGTAAAATCAAACAATTTTGGCCAGAGTGACTGACCCGTTCGTCGCTGGGTCCTTTTATACCCTGTCAGTGACCATCGGCCGATGGTCAAGTCCGTCGGTCCGATGGCCTTGACACTCGGGCGAGGGTCTGAGTCCATCGGCCGGATGTAAAGACTGTCGGCCGGTGGTCTGACATTTGAAAACTTTTAAAACTTAAAACTTTTCAATATCAGACTTTTACCCATTTACACTAACTCCCCCTGGGACTGATCTCCACAATAAAAAACATCACGCTTTGTTCCTTTAAGCTCAAAACAACTTATATTCAAAACAATAAGAAACCTAAGGTTCCTTTCACAGTAAACCTTACCCAGAACTGAGTTGTGGACTTAAAAGATGAAATATAAATGCACATGCAACTAACACATGAATGCAAACTAATTCAGAAATGCATGCTCATGCAAATACACAAAGCAAATAACTGTACAAGATCAAGTGTATCATGATCAGCAATATAATAACAAATATAATCAGTAACATTTAACCTTTTAGATCTGTGGATAATAAACCTTTAACATCAGTTTCATAAAGCATTAACATTAACAAATTCATGATGTTATCAGCATAGGAACAAATAATACTGCTTATCATCAGTCACACTTCCAGAAGAATAACATATCTTTTTGTGAGTTGGCATATAAAATTGATTGAATCTTTTTGATTCGGGGATCAGAACTGAACTATATTGACATGTTATTCCATAGTTCATTCACGAACTTATTCATTAAAGCATATACAGAACAACCTTCAAATATATCAATAAACATTCATCAACTTTCACCCTAGACTTCGATGATCACGTTAGATTAATTACTTTAACATTTTTCAATGTCAGATTTACATCACAAAGTCAGTCCTCGTTTGAGATCGCACGATTTCTCGGGTAGAACAATTGAGCATAAACCTGTTGACGCTGTCCTCTTATCACATCAATGTACTTTCGATTCTATTGAACAGAACCATCTCACGATGTTTCTAGCAACCCTGTCAGCCTTTGGCTTCTACCTTAAACTTATACCTTTCGTTTCAGATAACATTGTTAATCTCAAATTTATTGCATACTCTGTTAAGGACGCATACCGGCCGCTATAAACCCCATACTTAAACGGAAATAGTATGATGTATGGTGTTGGATGGATGGAAGTGATATATATATTTGAGTGATGGAACGCTAAGATACCTTCCAGAAGATATTCCCTCTATCCAGGTCAATAGGCACAATCCCATATCACAGACAAAAGATGTAAAGTTCACTAATTGAGATGTGAACTAAATGATTTAAGTTCTCTATATCTGATGATCTGATAAATTCTCCCCCTCGGATGTAGATAACGAAATCGTTCAAATAAGTCTCCGATTGGAATGTATGTTGTCTCAAACATTGATAACCGAGGAATCTCTGAAACTCTGTTCAATTCTTGATCCATGATTCTCTTGCAGCTATGTAGTGCATCATGTTATTTACAAATTGAAATAAATACATAAATAAACATAAACAATCCATAACTTGCAATTTTTTTTTTTTTTTTTTTTTTGGATTTTCTGATGTTGCATTTTCTCCTTACAATACATAAACAAAATAAATAAATAAATGATTACAACTAAACATGATGATGACGCACCACTGTCTTTGACCTTTGTTATAACTGCACGGAAAACCAATCTTCGTATGTGGAAATCTAGAACCCGATGATGTTGCCTTTTAAAAATCATTCTGTGTCTGTGATACAAAACTGCACTTCTCAACCCTTTTAGAGAAAACACCTCCCTTTGGGTACCCGATATGTATGTTGTTGGATTTCGGTCCAAGTAATAAAGGTAAATAGAAACAAGTATGCATCCTAGACAAAATATGCTCACCTTGGGGACTCACAAAATTATCCTTTTGCTACCGAGTATAAATCGTAGTAGGGGAGACCTCAACCGTCTGTCGAGTTTCTGTTCAATCATTTCTCGGTACATATTCAGTGATAAGTAGGTGACTACCCTCAACCGCTGTAAACCTTTCCACGATTTCCTCATCATGATAATTACGCGTTATTAGTGTGATCATCTCTATCTAGAATTAGATCAATAAAGTTTACCAACATATTATCAATCATCCTGTATTACTTGTTTTTCACAACTTACATGTCAGTTCAGTATTGCAATCACTTCCCCACAAACATAACAAGCAACTCATTTTCTGATTTTTCACTTTTTATGGATTTTCTATTTTTCTAATTTTTATTTGTTTTTATGGTTTTTCAATTTTTATGGCTTTTTGATTTTCTCTGTACAAAAGCATAAAACTATCTAAAAACATAAGCAAACATGCAAATTTCAGTAAAAACTAATCTATCATGCAAACGAAAAATGCAAATGATCTAGAAGCTATCATGCAAAACTATTCAAACTCTACAAGCAGTTTCTAACCATTCACAACTCAGTCTCAGGCTTAGATTCCTCTGTGTCAGGAACCTCAGTTTCAGGAATTTCAGTTTCAGGAACTACATCTTGAAGCAACTTAACACCTATCTCATTTAATAGAAATTCAAAACGTGGTTTATCAAAAGCTTTTGTGAAGAGATCAGCCCTTTGGGCTGTAGTGTCAATTTGCACTACATCAATTAACTTTTTCTCATAGCAATCTCTAATGAAATGGTATTTAATCCCTATATGTTTCGTTTTAGAGTGATTTACGGGATTCTTAGTGACAGCTATGGCAGCAGTATTATCAACATAAATAGGAGTGTTAGAGATTTTCAAACCGTAGTCACGTAGTTGCTGTTGTATCCAGATAACCTGTGATGTACAGCTGGCCGCGGCAATATATTCTGCTTCACAAGTGGACTGAGCCACTGCTGTCTGCTTCTTACACTGCCAGGTTACTAGTTTGCTACCAAGAAATTGACACCCTCCTGATGTTGACTTGAAATCTTTCTTGCAACCTCCATAGTCTGAATCACTGTACGCTGTGAGATCAAAACCATCCTCACACGGATACCATAACCCTAAGCTAGGAGTATCTTTTAGATACCTCAGAATCTTCTTGACCACTAACATATGATGAACATTAGGGTTTTCCTGATAACGAGCACACAGGCACACCGCAAACATTATATCTGGTCTAGAAGCAGTTAGGTACATTAGAGAACCTATGATAGCCCTGTACAAAGTAGGGTCCACTGGAGCACCCTCCTTATCTGGTGAAATCCCATGATTAACCGACAACGGAGTCTTAACTGGTCTCTCTGTATCTACCTGAAAGCGCTTAAGGATATCAGTAACATACTTCGTCTGATGTAAGAAGATGCCTTTATCCGTTTGAGCTACCTGCAAACCTAAGAAAAACTTAATAGTTCCCATGGAACTCATCTTAAACTTCCGTTGCATAACCTTCTCGAACTCATCAACCATACTCTGATCTGTAGACCCGAAAATAATATCATCAACATTGACCTGCACTAACATAAGATTTTGTCCTTTCTTCTTGATGAAAAGTGTCTGATCAATGACACTTCTCCGAAAACCATTTTCAAGCATGTAGTTGGACAACGTTGCATACCAAGCTCTAGGAGCTTGGTGTAGACCATATAGCGCCTTTTCTAGTCGATACACCTTTTCTGGGAAATGCGGATCCTCAAAACCAGGCGGTTGTTCAACAAACACTTTCTCGTTTATCTCACCATACAAAAACGCACTCTTCACATCCATTTGATAAACTTTGAAACCCATATAGGACGCGAAGGACAAGAAAATCCTGATAGCCTCCAGTCTCGCAACTGGAGCAAAAACCTCATCATAGTCAATTTCCGGGATTTGCTGATATCCCTTAACCACCAATCTAGCTTTATTACGAATCACTATACCCTGCTCATCTTTCTTATTCTTCAAAACCCAACGAAGACCATAGGGTACACAACCATGCGGTGGATTGACTAACCTCCAAACCTTAAGATGTTTAAATTGCAACAGCTCTTCCTGCATAGCACTTACCCACTCATCGTACTTTAAAGCTTCGTATACATCTTCCGGCTCGATTTGACACACATAACACGAGTGGGCATGAATAAACACTCTCCCTGTCTTGTTCAATGATGAATAAAAAGCTGTCACCAAATTCGCACTTTCACTTTGAACATCTTCAACTGCAGTCATATTTTCAGTAACCGCGGGAACCTCGGATGTAGAGATAACTTTTGACGTGGATGCCCCAGATGTAGTAGTTTGAGAAGGATTGACACTAGGCAGTCCTCTTGTATCTACATAATAGTCTGCCAGACGCTTTGGTGGCAGAATAACACGATTCGATCTCCGTACACCTCCTGCATCTGCTATCTGTTCTGGATCAGTCACAGTAGATGGTTGGTTATATAGAGGATTCAGATGTCTCTCTGTCAATACTGTACATTCCACATCATCATCTAACTCACTATCTTCATCTGTATCAACTACCCCGTCCTCATTAGACTCAAGATTACCTTGAACACTTTGTGGGCTTGGTTGCACGCTAGAAACCGGATTCTGAACCTGCATAGGAATAGTGATAACATTTTCTGAAGAATTCCGAGAATCAAACAATATATGAGTCAGAAGTTCTTCCTCTGTAGCACCTGGTGGAAGATTGAATGAATCAAAAAGCTTATCATACTCAAACTGCCATGCATAACCTTTACTGACACGAGGCGGTGCATTGCGCTGAATATCAACTTCAAACTGTTCTTCCAGACGTTTTGTCTCATTGTTGTACACCCGCTTGTTCGGATTCCCGTAACCCAAGAAGATACCAGAAACAACCTTTGAATTAAATTTTCCTCCAGCATCACGTACCAAAATAGTACAAGGTGCGCCAAAGGGTTCGAAATGTTTAATATTAGGTTTTCTCTTATGCAGCAGCTCGTAACAAGTTTTACCATGACGCTTCACCACGAGAACTCTGTTCATAACATAACACGCTGTACTCACTGCTTCACCCCAGAAGGCAATCGGAAGACATGAATTAGCTAACATTGTTCTTGCGGTCTCAATCAAAGTCCTGTTCTTTCTCTCAGGCACACCATTTGACTGTGGTGTATAAGCAGGACTGAACTGCTGTTGTATCCCCTTTTCGTTACAAAACTGCAGCATCTGATTGTTCTTAAACTCCGTACCATTATCAGTACGAATCTTTCTCACTTTCAATTTATATAAACTTTCGAGCTTTAGAATCAGCACCTTAATATGCTCAAAAGTATCCGACTTATTCTTCAACATCACCACCCAAGAAAAACGTGAATATTCATCAGTAACTACCAAGCAATAGGATTCTCCTGTGAGATTTTTACAGTTGACTGGACCAAAGAGATCCATATGCAACAGCTCCAAAGGAATGTTAACAGAATGATGCTTTTTTGTAGCATGTGACCTTTTCGTTTGTTTCCCCTGTTTACATGGAAGACACACATCAGGAATATGAAAACTTTTAATATTAACACCCTCAACTAATCCATTGTGGACTAGATTGTTCATCTTCCTCAGACTCAAATGACCCATACGCTTGTGCCATATGATAGACTCTTGTTCAGTAGCTTTAGAAACGAAAGCCTGATGGCCAGTAGCTTCCTTTACATGAGCCTTACGCATGTCAAGGATATAGAGATCCTTACATCTGGGAGCAGTCATCAGAATCATGTCTTCCGGAATAACAAATTCTTTCTTCAAAATATAGCATTGTTTATCATCAAATGCTACTGTATACTTCTTGTCAGCAACCTGAGAGACTGAAAGCAGATTGTTTGACATCTGCTCCACAAAATTAACCTTATCAAAGCTGACATTTTCATTCGAGATTACACCTTGAGCAGTAATAAACCCTCCTTCACTACCAGCAAAAGAAACCGGTCCACCATCCACAGTTTTCACATTAGAAAGTAAGGACAAGTTCCCTGTCATGTGCCTGGACGCCCCACTATCAATAATCCATGTACTGCAGCGTGGATTGTAGGTGACCTGCACATTAAAGTAAGAGGATTAGTTAGAAAGGGCAACCCATGCCCTAATGGCAGTGGGTTTCCCGTCAATGCCAACAACTGGCAATTCCACCCATTGTCCCTTGGATCCCGAAGGACCTGCAGGACGTTGAACACCCTTCACCTCAGATTTTGGTCTCCAAACTGTATTTTTAGGCAATGGTTTTCTATAATAATCGTTAGTTTGAAAAACCTTTGAATCAATTACTTTCACATTTGAATTGTGCACAGGAGAAGATGATCTTCTATAAAAAAACGATTTGGGCTGAGATCAATCTTCCTGCGGGGTGTCTGTCTAATGGGTCCACAATCCACAGCCCTGTGTCCCAGCCTCCCACATTTGAAACAGTTAACATTATCAAAATCATTAACGTTAAACAACCTGCATCTAATCGGTGAAAACTGTCTCCTAGGCTGTTCAGTACGTTGTCTAATCGTAGGGGGTGTCAAAACCTGTTTTTCAACAGTCTGACGCCGACTAGGCGGAACATACTTGGACACTTTCTCAGAATTAGAACGCTCACCTTTAGGTGGTTGTTCTACCTTAGGAACACTAACCTGCTGTTTTCCTGAATTATTTTCTTTAACAAACTTAATAGGAGTAGACAAAGTGGTCTTTTTCTTACTCTGTTTGGGCCTTTCTACACTCTTTGTCGGCGTCTTAAGACTCTCACTCCTATTCTCACTGTGTTTTGGATTCTTAAGAATCGTAACTGGCTTAGTCACTGGCACAAATGGTTTGCTATCTTTCTCAGTGTCTATGTCAGTATCAGACTCAGTCTCATAAACAACCTCTGTAGGGTTCTTAGAATCAAAAAACTTACTAGCACTAACTACTGGGGTCTCCTTAGGTTTACCATATGGTGGTTCCACCACTGGTTCCTTAAACTTCTCTACGGGCTTATTAACATACTCACCCATAAGAGGTGGTGCAACCTCAGAATATCCCAGACCCTCCCGTTTAGGATGATTAAAAGTCTGAGTCACATACGACATCCTCTGCCAGTTATCTATTCTAGCTTTCTCAGACTCATATTTTAACTTAAAAGAATCCTTTTCAGCCTTAAGAGTCTCTATTTGCCCCAAATACATTGTGATCACCTTTTCATCATCTCTAATGGTTGATTTCATGTGACCTATTTGGTTTTCTAGAGACTTAATCACCTCAACATATTCTTTCTGTTTGTTAAGGTAGAAAAGGGCATCTTCATAGTTCTTCTTGTTGGTCTGATTTTCTAAGCTTAGGTTCTTAAGGTCAGTCCTAAGTTTAGGGCAGGTCTCACAAGTAACAGGTATTTCACTTAGCTTAGAAATAACGCATTCAAGTCTTTCAATTTCCTGTTCATAACCAAAACAATAAGCACATTTAGAAATTGAATCAGTACATACCTTATCGTTACTGGAAGTATTAGCCATAAAAGCATAGTTATTCCTTCCATCCTGTGATTCTGCATCTGACTCTGATTCGTACTCCGAACTTGTGCTGTCCGAATAATCAGCTTCATAACCTTCCTTACCCTCACTATTATCTGAACTAACTTGACTTTGAACCGTCACAACTTTCTTATCACCACTCACAAAATCACGGTTGAGCAAATGACCCAACTCTTCTCTGAACCAAGTACCCTCATGACAACTTTTACCTTCTTCTTCATCGGATGGATCAGTAGTAAACTCAATGTCTGACAAATCCTTGGCTTTCCGGAACTTATCATACAGCTATTCCTTAACCCTCTTTCTGAAACACCATTTCATAAGCTCCTCAGCTCTCTTTAACCTTGCATCACACTTGCACACGTAGCATGTGCAGTTTGGATTATCTTTACCCTTACAACCTGCTCTTCTTCGAACTACTCTTTCTTCCTCAATTTCAGCCGGACTCTTTCCCACAAATACAACATTAGCTTTCTGAGCATCAACTGGAATAGACCAGTCACAAACTTCATCAGGATATATTGTGGAACCAGTTAAGGCTTTAGGTTGAGCTGAACCAGATGATTCCTTCTCAACAATGACGTGTTGGGGAGTCACTGAGATGGTTGTACTAAGAAAAGGATCATGATAACCAGCCTTTGGTGGTCTAGTACAAGTCTTCTTGAAGTGACCAAGTTCATCACAGTTGTAACATCTAACCTTCGCCATGTCAAAACCAAACTTAGAATCCCTGTTTAAACTCAAAGATCGTTGACCAGTTCTCTTTAAATACTTCCTTGCACGCCTAACAATACTACCCATACAGTACAGAATGTCCATCCTCTCTAGCTCATCTTCATCGATCTGATCATAATCTTCATTCTCGAGATGATTGTTAAGAACTTGTCCACTAATCATATCGTTGTAAGAGTTAACAACGATAGCAGCTAAAGCCATGTCCTCCTGAATGGACTCAATAGATCTTTTCCTGATATTGTCAGTTTGAAACATAGGACTCTGAGTCTGAGTCTTAGGTGGAATCTGAGTCTGCTGAGTCGGAACGTCCTCAATCATCTTAATTGTAGAGTTCTGTATTTTGGCATTAAAGTAACCAGATTGTGACTTTGGTGCAGATATCTGATTTGCATTTGCTGTGATGTACGCTGTCTGCAATGGAGCATGACCAGAAGAAGAAGCACTAGATGTGACATTGGCTGCTACAGTACCAAGCCTTTTCCTTTTGGCCTCAACTTGAATATCCTTCTCCATTAACTTTGAAGTAAATGCAGTCAATGTCAAAGGACGTCCAGAAGCAACATATAGGTTTTGGATCTTCTCTACTTCATAATCCCACTTCTCAGGAAGACCAAGTGCCAACACTTTCATTGCCTTATCATCTTTTACCTCAATCCCGTAATCCGTCATCTCGGCAACCAATAACCTGTACCTTTCTAAAGTCTGGCTCAAAGTTTCTGTTGGAAGGGCTGCAAACACCTTCCACTCATCCTTCAACACTTTACCTTTAGTTGCTTTATAAGTAGCAGTACCCTCAGTTGCGGACACAATAGCCTGCCAAAGAGTATAGCACGTCTTATAACGGTTCTTAAACTGACCGAAGATTTCCTTAGACAAGGCTTGCGTTAACTGAGCATAACACCGACACTCAAGATTATACCCTTCGCGTTCTGTGGGATCAAAATCATGAGTTTCTTTAGGTTCACCGTCAGCCCCTGATGGCCAAACAAAAGGAGTCTCAATACACTCCCAAAGTCGAGAATCTTGTCCATTAAGGTAAATCACAAACCTAACTTTCCATTCTAAAAAGTCTTTTAAGTTTTCAAGCCTCGGAACTTTATTGTTAGATCCTGATTCACTTTCGCTTAATAATAGTCTTTGAATTCCGGGTGCAATAACAAGTGCACTGTATTCGTTTGTTAATTTCTCGTTTGTATCAGACATTATTAACTGATTAAGTGATTAATTATGGATTAATTAAATTATTCTGGATTAAAAGAGGATCGGCCGATGGACTGAGACGATCAGTCGGAGGACTGAGACAATCGGTCGATGGTCTAAGGACGAACGGTCGATGGTCTAGACAAACGGTTCAAGGTTATCACAAACTGTCCTCCGGTTCAACTTAAGACGATCGGTCGAGTGTGAGTGACTATCGGTCGAAGGTCAAGACACTCGGTCGATGGTCAATGACGATCGGCCGAGGGTAGTTCTTACGTATCTGGGCAGAAAAAACTAGGGTTTTTGGCCAAAACTCAAATTTTGATTGATTCTAACGTTCTGGACTCAAACAAAACCGATGAAAACTTCACAAAAACACCTTTGAACACAAAAACACTGGATTTAAACGTAAAAGTTCCAACCTTTTAATTGAAACCCGTTTTGACACAAACCCTAATCACAAAAATCAAAAATTCGACTCAAAAACGTATGGATCAGCAACACAAGGCTCTGATACCACTTTGTAGATGTAGTTTGGACATTAGATCATACGTTGTATCTAGATTAATGGCGGAAACACTAATTAGAATGAGTCGAATACGTATTAGACTAACGGGATCGAATTAACCAATGAATAATTGATAGAATCGATGCCTAAGACTGTGTATTCGGTTGGTAAGGGTTTTGGGACGATTAGCAGCAAGTAATACGACGGCCTAAGGGTTTATGGTGTGTAACCTAACACAAAACCACGAAACCCGTATTTATACTAAATACAGCGACCATCGGCCGGTGGTCGGGGACCTTCGGCCGATGGTGACAGTCCCTCGACCGATGGTCCCTACCATCGGTCGATGGTCTTGAGCAGCCAACCGACTGCTTGACCTATTCACGACATTATACTAAGCATCATAAACACAAAGTATAAGTGTCCACGTACATATATGACTGAAATATCAAATACATAACAAATAGAACAATAAACGTAATAGAACTCGGGATTTATGCACCAACACTTCTAAGATAGTTCGTCAGATCATAATCATAAATAAATTTTATAAGTCAGGAAGATAAAATGAGTGCAGGTGCTACGAATGGCCACACACTTAAAACCATGTAGTAACTTTTCCAACGACGTCAGCTTTTGGAGGCATACATGTTATCATCAAACCAACTAATAAGCTAAAATGATCTAATTTCCATGTTCGTAACTAAAATAAGACATTAGTACATAATCTGAAGAACCATATCGTTTTTTTCATTTTTTTATGCGATTCTTGATTCTCTGGCCTATAAGGTTGTGTTCATAAAAAGATCATTTTGTGAGATGAAGCTTTTTTTGTTATAATTTGAATGAATTATGCATTTGAACATGAGTTGGCATTAGGTTATCTGGTAGAGTTTGAATTCAATGAGGTTGAGACATCAAAATGCTGAAGAATGGGTAGCAGATGGGTCGAGACGGTACAATCAGCAATTAAATGAAGATGGGTCATCCAAGTGAGTGATTATGTACAACTTTTGTTAACATTATGAGTTATGGGACTATTTATGAATGTTTTGGACTGAATATGATTTGTTTTCAATATGTTAGAATGGTGATAATGCGGCATTTATCTCAAGATGAGGTCATGTTGGAACAAATGATCCAAGTATCAGTATTAGCATGTATTCTTTGCTTCCTTTTGGGTAGTAATCGTAAGAGTAATGTTTAAGTGCTTTTTATCTCTTACTCCAGAATTCACTCACTCATATTAGAAATTGTTAGGGAGTTTCTGTTGTCACCCTGGATTTATTTTATTATATGCTTATATGTTGTTGTCTGATAAATTCTTTTTAAATAAGTTCGTTTTACTTAATAATTAGGTATATGCTTTTAGGTGCTAGAAGAGATAGATTGTGTATTTGAAATTATATGATTGTAATAAGTTCTTGCATCTAAAAAAGAATTTCAATTGTTGGTAGAATTTGTTAACTTGTTTTAACTTTTAAAGACTTCACTAGAGACGTGCATGAATGAATTATGAGTTGATGCATACTATTCATCTAATTCCTCTAAAGCATGTTCAATGATGATAGTGGGAAATGGAGCAAGAACAGTGGTTCGAGTATGCACTTATTCAACCTGCATGATTTGCTGTTAATTCTGGAAAAATTTAACCATGTCTTGATTTCATTCTCAATGTGTGTTGGATCTAATTAAACGATTCATGTAATTATTAAGTACTTGGTTTACCCTAGGTTTTTTGTTTTCATTTAGTCCACATTTGTATCAAGTACTCGGTTTACTCTATGTTCTGATATATTTGTCTTTTTTTTTTTTTTTTTTTTGTCTCAATGTTGATTGGATTTGAAATTAAGTTATCATACTTTGTAATTTCTAAGCTGATATTTCAAGTCCTTTATTTTCATCTTACTTTTCTATATATTTCTATATCTATATATCTATATATACTATATATATTACCATAATGACAAATCTAATTAGTTATTTTCTGTTTCTATCCCGCAAGGTTGCGGGTATTAAACTAGTTTAAGAAAATAACAACTCGGATTCGTGAACCATTCTTGCCATTCGATCTTCGTTCCTTTCACTCTTCTTGAAACCCACTCGAATAAGGTCACTTGAATTTCATTGAAAGCCACCGGTGCATTCCAACACTTTCCTTGAAAAACCATTTAATTTCAATTGTTTACATTATATTTCAATTAAGACAAAATTACGTTCGTCCTCCCTGAACTTGTATCTAGCTTTCTCAGGCCATCCTTAATCTTTTTTTTTTCCTGGCGTCATCTCTAAACTTGTACTTTGTAATTACGGTCGCTCCTCCATCTATATTCCGTCCAATATTTCTGTTATCTCATCCCATTTGCCAGACATGTGAGGGTATTTTAGTCTTTCTATCATTTTTTTGTGTTCCCTTTTAGCTTCATCTTCAACAAAGCCTTTTACCAAATACTTTTAAACCAAAACCAAATCAATCTAGTCTAATTTAAATTAAAATAAAAAACCAAATCAAAACTTTAAGCAATCTGTTAAATAAATCAATCAAATACATTTAAAGATTGGGAGGTGATTCTCACACACCACTTTTTAATCCATGTACAACTAATTACCTATTTTATCCTTAATTATAGTGAAGCTGAAAAAAGGCGTCGAGAAAGAATCAATAATCATCTTACGAAGCTTCGTAGCTTACTTCCCAACACCACCAAAGTATGATTTTATTTCTTCTTATATTAATCCTACATTACTAATTGTGATGCACAAGTGTGTCGTACGACACAAAACTATCCTGAATTCCGAAGGTTAAACATAAATTCTCACATTTAAACTAAAAACTCCACTTACACACTTCGTCAGCCCGTATCTTCCTCCTCGCTGTGAATTAAATTTCACCGACCACACCGTTAAACTCGAAATATTTTTACGAACAAAACGAAACTAACTACATTCGAAATGGGCACTTTTTAAAAAACGCTAAACACAACGACAACCCGTATCTTCCCACTCGCCGCGAGTTAGATTTTTTCGACAGCATCGTCAGACTCGAAATAATTTCATGAACAAAACGAAAATAAGTACGTACGAAACGGACACTTTTTTAAAAACGCTAAACACAACAACAGCCCATATCTTCCTGCTCGCCACGAGTTAAATTTTGTCGACAGCACCATTAGACTCGAAATAATTTTAACAACAAAATGAAACTAACTACATTCGAATCGGACAATTTTTAAAAAACACTAAAGACGACGGCACCTACAACGCTTAACACATGGGCCGTTTCCCTTCTGTAAATACATAAACCTACGTTAAATATGAATATGCAGGCCGAAAGCCCCCGCAGCATCGCGCAGGCCGGATTCGGACTAGTTTATTATCATAAACTTAAATAATTAAAAGAAGCTTTTGACTTAAATCTAATGAAAGCTTTCTTGATTTAGTTTCTTGAGTGGTTCATCTGATACGTACATGAACTAAAATTTAACACCCAAATCTGCAATTAAACACCCAGATTTGAGATTGAACAAAACCTAGATCTAAGAATGCGAAGAAATCAAAAACCCATAGCAGGCTCGGAGAAGTTTTGTTCAGATATGAGGGTTTTCACCACCGCACACTACTACAAAAAATAAGCAAATGAAACTCTTTTTTGGCCTTTAGGAACCTATTTTACAAGAGGTTTCTTTAGGTGGGGGTTCCAAAAGTATAAACATGTTCAACAACCTGTTCCTTTGTTGGAGTAAGGAGACCTCTTTCTAATTAAAAACCGGTTTCTTTCCTAAGCATAAGAAACCTCTTTTTAATTATAAACCGATTTCTTTGTAATATAAATAAAATATAATTTGTTTTTTCAGCTGCTTTATAACAAAATTTATTTATATTATATATTTTTGTATCTTGATTTATTTAACATATGTAACTTGTAAATCACAATATTGTATAAACAACAACCAATACACTATAAAAATAAACAATACTCCATATACATTTATTTATACATATCCTAAATACAGTAGACGATAAAACAATTTGTACAATAATCTGTATACATTAATAACATCGTAGTATCTCAAATCAAAACGTAACTTATACATCAAAATTATATCTCATTCGTCTAAATCAAAATATAAAATTCTACAAGTGTGAACTATTTAGTATGAACTATTTGCTTGAACATCAAACCTTTTGTGTACTAGAACATCATCATCATCTTCAAATCGGAACTTATTCGTTCACCATCATCATCATAAAAGTTGTTCTTTCAGATCTGGGTGGAAACCTCTATTGCAGTCATATTCGGATCTTGTTTAGATCTTGTTCGTTCAAAGCTAGATGGAACCTTTGTTGGGGGTTTCAGATCTAGAAAATAAGCCATGATTTGTGATCTAAAAATGAAGAAAGTTTGTAGTCTTAAAAAGGAATCTGGTCATGATGAAGACAAATTTTTTGTGTGGATTATATATTAAGAGAATGAGTAAGTGGTGGAAGTGAGCGTGATGGTGAGTTAGAAGGGAAATGTGAAAGTAGATGGTGAGGATCAAGTGAATTTTGATCTTTGGTGATGTATATGAATCAGTTTTTTATTTTTAATTTCCGGCTTTTGATCTTGCTTAGACCGGTAGCAACAATCACTGCCCTTGGGGCTTCTTCAAGCGCCGAAGCAACGATGCTGTTGCTAGCGCAAGTGGTGCCGACCGCCATTGAAGGGCCGTGATCCATAATGCTATATATTGATACTTTGGACGATGGCAAAATTGATTAATTTCGTAAAAAAAAAATTGGAAAAAAAATTGACCGTTGGCCATGTAACGGCTATTTTTATTATTTATACTCTTTAATTTCTATATATACACTATCCATTTACACTTCAAGCACCATTCTCGTTTTACATTTTATCTCAAATACTTCAAACACCAAATTCTCATTTCCTACCAAAAAAAAATCTCAAACGAAAGAAAAAACAAACAACCAAACAACCCTCAAACAACGTCGGTGTTGATATGTGGAATTCATTACTACAAGATAGCGCTCAACATAATATTGTAGTTCCGAGAACTACACCATCTTCTATCACGGTACCATCGAAACGATACTGTGGCTCTGGGAAACTAGGGCTGGGTGGAGCTGGGACCTCCTTTGGGTTTACCGAGAGTTGAGATTCCCCGTCTAACACAATTTCTTCTTTAATAGTTATTGGAACACCCTTTTTTGTTGTGGAGAGAATAGACTCAGTGTCCGATTCAGAGTCGTACAAAATGATGGGATTAGAAGAAGTCATCTATCACATAATTGAAACAACAATTACGTTAGCATATAAATATATCACATATATTGTTTTTGACAAAATGATAAGCAAAAATTGGTAAAAACAGATATGATCATAGTTCATATTCACTAATGCATCCTAACAATTACCAGTTAAACACACTAATGCAAATTCTGGTTCCCTATAACCTCAAGCTTTGATACCAACTGTAACGACCCGTCAAAATCTCTATTGACGCGGCACGTTAATCATTGATTCTACAGTGAGGTTTTGAGCTCTATATGATACGTTTTGGTAAAATATTGCATTCATAAAAATTAGTGACTTTCTAAACATAGAAAGTTATAAACATGTGGGCGAGTGCTTAGGTATAAGCAAATCCCCAAAATACATAAGTCTTTATTTTACAGGTTGACATCACAGTCAAATTATTTATTACACAACGTAGTTTTGTTTCGAATGCAATAAACTTTATACAAAGCATGAGAGACTCCATGCAGGCAACAAGCTCATCACAGCGGAAGCAGTCTAAGAACTTGAGAATAAAACATGCTAAAAAGGTCAACACGAATGTTGGTGAGTTATAGGTTTAATTTCTCGAGTCATAAGTATATAAGGATGGACCAAAAGATTTCAACAAAGGTTTATCAATAGATTCTACGTAACAGAGCACCCTGGTAACTAAACTTAACGCTATAATGATAATTACCCTATTCGTTTTAATACACGCAAACCAACGTGTCGTAAAATTAAATAACATACGTCCGTTAAAAGGCTAGCGCTACTAGCTCGGACGGGGATGTCAAGCCCTATGGATCCATATACAATTATTCGCGTCCACCAGTCTACATCCTATGTACTGGCAGCTACTAGTTACCAAAACTAAGGTATTTTCGGTTTAACTCAGTGTAGAGTTAAGTATGTACTTGTGTCCATTGAGTTTAAAATAAATTGCATGTATTCTCAGCCCAAAATTATTTAAAGCATTTAAAAAAGGATCTATAAACTCACGGTTCAATATTGAGATTCAATATTGTAGGCAAATTGTGTAAACGTAATGATAGTGGATGATTGTATGGTTGGTCTTGGATTCACGAACAATACCCCGAACAATACCCAATATTTCCTTAGTTTAAAACGGTTTGAAACCCGAATTAAAAACACCCGCGTATATACCTTATTATTATTAAACTTAAATTATAAATTATAAATTATAAATATAAATATATTTGTATGCAGAAAGATAGAGAGATATGAAATTTTGTAAAAATCTCGAGCAGCACCCTTGGCTTTTATAGGCCATTTGTGAGACAGACGGCTCCGCTATCGTGAAGAGTTTATGCCTTACAGCTCTGCGATCGCGAAGGCGCGCATTTCCAGCTCAGAGATTTTTTTTCACTAGCTTGTCGACATAATTAATTAATTATATATAATATATATAATTTATATAATTATATATATATTATATTATATTTTTGTGCATAGTTGACTTGTAATTTTAGCTCCGTTGTCTCGTACATTTATGCCCGGTTTCGTACGCTTAGAAAACTTGTTCTTTACGTTTTGCGATAAGTACCTTTATCAATAATTAGACTTGTTTTCCAGTAAATTATCTTATTTGAAATGTAACTTATACATTTTAGTATTTTGGTCATTTGCTTCTTTAAATCGTCTTCTTGTTATTTACTACAATATAATTAATAGTATTTTTAAATCAAGACGTTTTTTTATCTAAGTTAATATTCCAACATATTGTATATATATTTATATACATGTCCATTTACAAATAATTGTTCGTGCATCGTCGAGAATGATCAAAAGTTAATTGAACGTGTAACTAGTTCAAAAAGTTTTAAGACTCAACATAATAGGTTCGCTTATCGCGTCGGACACATTCTATCCGGTAATTAATATATTAATGCGAAATTTCCTGGGTCATCACAGTACCTCCCTGTTAAAGAAAATTCCGTCCCGAAATTTTGAGTAGTACCTGTTTTATGAGCGATATTAGTGAACAAATGTGGATACTTTTGCTTCATTTGATCTTCACGTTCCCAAGTAAACTCGTGTCCTTGTCTAGCATTCCAACGAACTCTAACTATCGGTATTTTGCTTTGTTTTAATTGTTTGACCTCACGGTCCATGATTTCAACAGGTTATTCGATAAAATGGAGTTTATCATTGATTTGTATTTCGTCAAGAGGAATTACGACATCCTCTTCAGCTAAACATTTCTTCAAATTTGATACCTAAAATGTGTCGTAAACACTACTAAGTTCTTGCGGTAGCTTTAATCGATAAGCAACTGTTCCAATTCTTTCGGTGATTTCAAAGGGTCCTACGTACCTAGGACTTAGCTTTCCTCGTTTACCGAATCGTACAACGATATTCTAGGGTGACACTTTCAACATGACTTTGTCGCCCACTTGAAATTCTAGCGGTTTTCTTCTTTTGTTAGCATAACTCTTTTGAAGACTCATAGCCGCTTTCAATCGCTGTTGTATTTGAATGATCTTTTTGGTGGTTTCATGAATAATTTCTGGTCCAGTAAGTTGTCTTTCTCCTACTTCACTCTAATAAATAGGAGATCTGCACTTTCTACCGTAAAGTGCTTCAAATGGCGCTGCGTTGATGCTCGTATGATAGCTGTTATTGTATGAGAATTCTGCCAAAGGTAAGTGTCGATCCCAACCGGTTCCAAAGTCAATCACACATGCCCGTAACATGTCTTCTAATGTTTGTATAGTTCTTTCACTTTTACCATCTGTCTGTGGGTGATAAGCGGTGCTCATATCTAATCGAGTTCCCAATGCTTTTTGTAATGACTACCAAAAACGTGATATGAATCGGGTGTCACGATCAGATATGATGGAGATAGGTATACCATGCCTGGAAACTACTTCCTTCAAATATAGGTGTGCTAATCTCTCCATACTGTCTGTCTCCTTTATTGGTAGAAAGTGAGCTGATTTAGTGAGGCGATCAACTATCACCCAAATAGTATCATGACTACTTGCAGTCCGTGGCAATTTTGTAAGGAAATCCATGGTTATTCTTTCCCATTTCCACTGAGGGATTTTCGATTGCTGCAGCAATCCTGACGCCTTTTGGTGCTCAGCTTTGACCTTCGCACATGTCAAACATTTGCTTACATAAGTAGCAATTTCTGTCTTCATATTAGGCCACCAATAGAACTTCTTGAGATCGTGGTACATTTTCCCGTTTCCTGGGTGAATTGAGTACCTCATTTTGTGTGCTTCATCCCGTACTAGTTGCCTTAGGTTACCATGTTTTGGTACCCATATCCTATAAGCAAAATACAAGGTTCCATCGGCTTTTACTTCAAGCTATTTTTCTAACCCTTTGCTCATTTCGCCTTTTTCATTTTCTTCTTTTAAAGCTTCTAACTGTGCTGCTTGAATTTGCTTTGTGAGATCAGTACGAATTGTAATGTTCAAAGCTTGAACCCTAAGGGGTTTTACTCTTTCTTTTCGACTTAGGGGATCAGCTACAACATTAGCCTTTCCGGGGTGGTAACGGATTTCACAATCATAATCGTTCAATAACTCTACCCAGTGACGTTGCCTCATATTGAGTTGTTTTTGATCAAAAATATGCTGAAGACTCTTATGGTCAGTGTACACTGTACACTTGGTTCCATATAGATAGTGTCTCCATATTTTGAGTGCAAAAACTATTGCTCCAAGTTCCAAATCATTTGTCGTGAGGCCTATGCGATAACTTTTGTGCGTTGCATTAATACACATTCTAAACCTTGGCACGAAGCATCACAATAGATCACAAAATCAACATTTCCCTCCTGTAATAACAAAATGGGTGCAGACATTAACTTCTTCTTTAACAATTGAAATGCGGATTCCTGTTCCGTGGACCAATCATACTTCTTTCCCTTTTGATTCAATGCAGTTAATGGTTTGGCGATTCTAGAGAAATCTTGAATGAATCTTCAGTAGTAGCCAGCAAGACCTAAAAATTGGCGGATTTGTGTCAGAGTCTTCCCATTTACTAATGGCTTCGATCTTGGCAGGGTCAACTTTAATTCCATATTTACTGACAACATGGCCTAAAAACTGTACTTCTTGTAACCAGAAATCACACTTCGAAAATTTTGCGTACAGTTCTTCTTTCTTGAGTATTTCTAGTACCAGTCTTAAGTGTTGCTCATGTTCTTCCTTGTTCTTTGAGTAAATCAATATGTCGTCGATAAAAACAATGAAAGATTTGTCTAAATACGGTCTGCAGATGCGATTCATTAGATCTGTGAATACTGCTGGAGCATTAGTCAATCCAAAAGTCTTGACTAAAAACTCATAGTGACCGTAACGGGTTCTAAACGCGGTTTTAGGAACATCTTCTTCCTTCACTCTCAGCTGATGATATTCGAAACGTAGATCAATCTTAGAATAAACACTTGATCCTTGTAATTGATCGAACAAATCATCAATCCTTGGTAATGGGTACCGATTCTTGATCGTTAATTTGTTTAATTCCCAGTAATCTATGCACATCCTCATAGATCCATCCTTCTTCTTGACGAACAGAATAGGAGCACCCCAAGGTGAAAAACTGGGGCGAATAAATCCACGGTCCGATAATTCTTGTAACTGGTTTTGTAATTCTTGCATTTATGAAGGTCCAAGTCTATATGGGGATCGGGCTACAGGTTCAGCTCCTGGTACGAGATCAATCTGGAATTCTACACATCTGTGTGGAGGTAGCCCTGGTAATTCTTCTGGAAATACTTCGGGATATTCTCTTACAACCGGCACGTCATCAATACTTCTTCCTTCGGTATTGATCTTCTTCACGTGTGCCAGAATAACATAACAACCTTTTCTTATAAGTTTCTGGGCCTTCATACAGCTGATGAGGTTCAGCTTCGAGTTTCTCTTCTCCCCATAAATCATTAATGACGTTTCATCCTTACGAGGGACGCGGATCGCTTTCTCAGCGTAAATAACTTCCGCTCTCATTTTGGACATCCAGTCCATACCAATGATTACATCAAAACTTCCTAATTCTACGGGTATCAAATCGATTTTGAATGTTTCACCACCAAAGTTTATCTTACAACTACGGCAAATTTTATCAACTTTTATTAGCTTACCATTAGCTAACTCTACAGTATGTTTGTCATCTAGAGGTAACAATGGACTGTTTAGCCTAGTGCAAAAGTTTCTACTCATATAACTTCTATCAGCACACGTATCAAATATAATGTAGGCTAATAGGTTATTAATGGTAAACGCACCCGTGACAAGATCAGGATCCTCACGCGCTTCACGGGCACTAATATTAAATGCCCTCCCCCGTGTGGGTTCTTTGTTCTTTTCCTTATTAGGGAATTGATTTTTAAAATGACCAGGTTTCCCACATCCAAAACATTTCATGACCTCGGTCGGGTTTATCTTCACTCCAGAAACAGTGGCATAACAATTTTGCACCACATGCCCTTTCCTGTTACATTTATCACAGACCACTTGGCAATAACCTGAATGATGTGTGTAACATCTTTTGCAGAACGGATGGGGTCCCTTGTAGTTTGGACTAGCAATTTCCCCATCTTGTTTGCCCTTAAAGGTCTCTTGCCTCTTCGGGTGAGAAATTTTGCCCTTGTGGTCCTCCCATTTCCTCTTTCCTTCGGTTGTCTTGACTTCGGTAGTTGGTGCCTTAATCGAACTCTCCGTGATCTGGTCCATGAGTTGATGTGCCATTCTCATGGCTTCCTACATCATATTCGGTTTGGATGATGTAACATTTCCTTTGATGTTGATCGACAAATCGTCAATATACATCTTTAACTTTCGTTTCTCGTTTGGCACTAATTTGGGACACAATAAGGCTAGTTCCATGAAACGCTTTTCATGGTTCTTGAGATTCGCGCCGAAAACCTTCAGATTACGTAACTCAGATTCCATTTTTCTGATCTTGTTTCGAGGACAGTACTCCTCGATTAGCATCTTTTTCAGTTCTTCCCAAGAGATATCCTTTGCCGCCTCTACTCCTTATACTTTAGCATAATTGTTCCACCAAGTAAGTGCACCGTCTTGCAACGTGCACGAAGCATACTTTGACTTGTCTCCGTCCGCACAATTACTGATTTTGAAAACAGACTCCATCTTTTCGAACCATCGGGTTAGACCGACTGGTCCCTTAGTTCCACTAAACGTCTGTGGTTTGCATGCTTGAAAAGATTTGTATGAAAATCCGTTTCGTGAGTTTGTATTCACGGCTGCTGCTTCAGCTGCTGCTTTGGCCGCTGCTTCGGCTGCTGCTTTTGCCGCCTCGGCTGCAGCAATCCTTTCATTCACACGTTTCTCGACTAGTTCCTCAAAATCAGCATCCGACATTTGAGACATGTTTCTTCAATAAACACAACAGAGATAAATTAATCATATAGAATATTATAGGTATAATGAGTAGTCAATAGTTAATCGTAGCATATTAATAATATGAACCAATTATTATAAAATCCTTTTCTTCTTATTAGCGTTTTATAATTATTTCTAGGGTATTACCTACCCATTAAAGTTCATACTTAATAGCTTAGTACAACTATTAACTAATACCGTTCAAATAATATTCTATTATGAAAAACTAATGCATTATCATTTCACACTTTATTCTTCAATGCATTATCGTACAACGATACAATACCACTTATTCACATAAGTTTATTTTACATAAAACATATGTAGAATAAAGTAAAGCATACTAATTAATATTATAAAATGCGTGAAGTGATGTCGTAGCGGAAATGGTTTTTAAAAGCGGCGGGGCTTCTTGTTATCAGGTACTGGCATAACGCTTATTTGAGCGGTACGTTTATATTTTCGTCGGGGTTCTGAGATACTTGATACCTCAATACAGTTGGTAAGTGATAACTCCTAAATTATACAGTTTTTTGATAACATTTTTAGGAGTTATCTTAGTATTTTTGAGTCATTTTGATACCAAAACACACTACAATGGGTAAGAATGGGAAAAAGATATTTCTAATGATTATGTCCAAGTTATGTATTAAACAGGATCAAAAATGATGAAAATTGCAGATCGGCTGTATGAAGTCGCCGGCATGGTTCTAAGGAAGCCGCCGGCTTTGAAGGAAAAATACCAGAATGTTCCAGAATCGATAATAATTGAAAGAACTTGTTGATGAAGAAAAAGGCAAAGGAAGCCGCCGGCTTTCCAATGAAGCCGCTGGCCTGGTTTACACGTTTTTTCAATTTATTGATCAAGTTCAAGTAAAAATGGAAACAAAATCAAGATAAAATCAGAAAGATCCGGCAAATCAAGTGAAGCCGCCGGCATGGCTATTAAGCCGCCGGCTTCAGTATGACGGTTATAAGGATTGACTTGCTAATCAAGTTTAACTTGCATGAGGAGTCACCGACTCAAGGCAAGCCGCCGGCTTGGCAAACCGCCCCAGAATACTATAAATTGAAGCCCCTGGTCTCAGTTTTCATATGTTCAAAAATTCAGAAGTTTGTAGAAGTAGATAGTTCGTTTTTTAGGGGTTTTCTCTAAACCCTTAGGTTATATTTACTCTTTTGTAATCAAGATTCAAGATTTTATTCAAGTAATTTTACATCTACCTTCTTTACAAGGTATGATTCTATCTTTAATTTATTGTTTTGTCTTTTTTATTTTCTGTAATTGTTTCTGTTCGTCTTTCATCATGAACTAAACATTCATAGTGATTACGTGGATGAAAGTCAAACTTCATCTGGAATTCAGATGAAGCCGCCGGCTTCACACTTAAGCCGCCGACTTAGGGTAAAGGAAGCCATCGGCTTCGTGCTTCGTCCTGTGCAGTTTCTGGTTCTTTTCCAGATCTGTATGGTTGAGTTTTTGTGATGATCTTTAAACTGTTTTGAATCTGTTTTGCTTGATTACACTTGTTTGCCATGCTTAATGTTTAAATAACATGATTTTAAGGTTGATTAGTCCTTGATCTGATAAATCTATTATTTGATTCATGCTACTTGTCTAGATCTAGTCCATCAAACTTGTTAAATTGAATTGCATGCAACTAAGTTAAAGAGTTTAATAGTGATAAACTTATTTGATTTGAATTACGCTTATATAATAGAGGTTGATATTGTTAGGTTTAATCGAAGATCCTTCGTTTGGATTTGTTTAATTAATGATTGCATGAAAACTTAGTAGTAATTGGCTTTCAGCTAGTAACTTGAGTTGATCTACTTGGTGTTTAATAGCTTATATAATTTGTCAGTCTATTTGCATATTGATCCTCATCACAAGATTAGTATGTATCATGTAATTGAATTGAACATGAAGAATTAAGATATTAGTTATGCACATCACATATCTAGCATATGCTTTAAACCCCACTTATTGATTGATATGCAACACTTAGTTTAACCTATTAAGGGATAATAATTGGTCTATGATTGTTATTCTACTTTTTGTTAATATAAGTCATGAAACTTATTTAATATGAATCCCGTATGAATTAATTGTCCATGTAATCACTTGTATAATCATTTGTATAATCACTTGTATACTTATTTGTATCTCTATCTTTATTTTTGAATCTTCAATTCTTTATGTTATTATGTTTATCTTTTAAAAAGCAAACTCTTTCCTAAGAGAAATCTATCCTATAAAAGACATAAAAATATATCTTTAATTCTTTAATAAGAATTAAATAATAAAAACAACTCTTATCGACACCACCCCGTCTCATGGGACGATAACCTTACATACTACCTCTGATTGGGTTTTGTTGCTCGTTAGGGGTGTTAAAGTGTAATAATTAAAAGGTTTTATAAATTTAAAAGTTGAAGATTAAGCTAAGCACTACTGCACACACTTTCAACACATCAAATTTTTGGCGCCGCTGCCGTGGATTGGCGTGGTAAATACGAAAATTGGATATACTTTGGTTATTGATATTTCTTGAAAACGGGTGATGACTGTCTTCCTTTAGGAGATGGTTGATGGGGTTCCGATTTAAAGGCTTCTGCCCAAACCTAGACGCTGACGGGTCACTTAAGTATTGAAAGATTCAATAGGCCGTGTATGTTTGATTATTCG
Organism: Rutidosis leptorrhynchoides; assembly: GCF_046630445.1. Taxonomy (NCBI): domain Eukaryota; kingdom Viridiplantae; phylum Streptophyta; class Magnoliopsida; order Asterales; family Asteraceae; genus Rutidosis; species Rutidosis leptorrhynchoides. The sequence continues at coordinate 442,862,038 of NC_092337.1, read as the reverse complement.
TTGTTATGCGATAAAAGTTGTTATTTAATATTTATATTATTAATTACGTCTCTAATATTTAATATATTTAATAATTTAAAATCTACTTATACTCTAAGATACTTCTTAAATAGAAAATCTAAATATATGAATCCTTTAAGGCTTAAAAGATTTTCTCCTAAAACATTTCTTTTCATGATTCTAGATCAAATGATTACTCGATCCAAGAAACCGGTCTTACAAAGAACGTTGTCAAATCCTGATATATTATTTAAACTTTCTAAGGATTCGAAAATAGTTAAGAAATTAGATTTCCAAGAAGGAACTACTTCTAGTGATGATTCGTTATCTAGCCCTCCATCTAGTCCTGATTCTTATTTGGGATGTCTTTTTGGTTCAGAAATTGAAATGACTGATTCAATGGAAGCGTTAATGAAAGCTGGTCGGGAAGGATTAGGTCATGCTATTACTCAGCCCGAAATTAAAGAGAATTTTAATATTAAGGGTCCTATTTTTCATTTGCTAAAAGATAATCAATTTAGGAGTACGGAGAAGGAAGATGCTAATGCCCACATTCAGAATTTTAAAGATATCTGTAATCTGTTTAACATTAATAATGTGGAGAGTAATATTATTTATCTTCGTCTCTTCCCATGGTCACTTAAGGATGAAGCTAGGGAATGGTTGAACTCGCTACCTGAAGGAGATATTACTAGTTGGGATACAATGGTTGAGAAGTTTCTCACTCGATTCTTTCCTGCGTCTAAAACTGTCACCCTTCAAACTGAAATTGCTAATTTTCATCAGAAAACTAACGAGTCTCTTTATTTTGCGTGGGTTCGATTTGGTCAAATGCTTAGAGGTTGTCCGCAACATGGTTTGGATAAGTTTAAAAAGGTAACTACTTTCTATAAGGGTTGTGATATTGCTACAAGAAAGAAATTGATACATCTGCTGGAGGAAACATTGTGAGCAAAACTGCCGAAGAAACCGAAACTCTTATTAACAAGTTGGCTGCTCATTCCCATGAATGGCACCAAGACTTAGATATTTCTCGTTCGGTGAAATCTGTTAGTTATGATTATGAAGATATGGTTAAAGCTATGAATGTGCAATTGGGTAATTTAGGAAGGCAGATGGAAAAGCTTACTAAGGAAATGCATATGATTAAGGTAGGTTGTTAAAAATGCCAAGGTCCTCATGCTACTAAAGATTGTGTTGCTAGTCTTACCATGGAGCAAGTCGAGAATGTTTCATATGTTAATCAATTTCAAGGAAACCCGAATTACCAAAATAATTATAATACACCTTATCCTGCTAATAATAATAATAAAAACCCACCAGGTTTCTTTCCTGTTAGAGCACCCTTCATTCCAAATTCTTCTAATGCTCAAAAATCTAATCTTAAAGAAAGCATCCTCACTTTTATCAAAAATCAAAATGAAGCTAATGATAACATAAAAGCTCAACTTTCCCAAGTACAAAATAATCATCAAGCGTCCATTCAAAACTTAGAACGCAATGTTACTAAGTTATTCAAACTTGTCGAGGGAAAAGTTCCAGTTGAATCTGAAGTTTCTAAGGAAGTTCGTTTTGAGAGGGTGAATGTTATTAAGGAAGTAAATAGGGTTGATGTTTATGAACCTGGTTTGAAGTATTTATGGGAGTTTGATATGGTTGAGGAAGAATATGATCAGGAAATAAAGAAGTTAACTGCTACCGAAGAATATAAGTCAAAAGATGATAAGGTTCGAGGTCTTGATCGTGATGAGGTAATTTTCATGCATGAGTTGTTTGATGAGAAGGAAGAAGAAGTTAATAAAAAGGTTGATGAAAATAATGAAGTTAATAGTGAAAAATCTAAAAAATCAGAATGTGAAGATAAGGATGATTGGTTAGCTGATACTATGAGACAGTTGGAAGAAAGGAAAAAGGAAGGTTTCCGCCCTCTTTATTCCTTCACAATTAATCCGGTAGATCCATATTCATCACCTGACGTTCCTGTTGCTATGTGCACTGATCCTGGGGAATTTCAAATCCCTTGTTTAATTCGTGGTCCAATACCAGTTATGGGATTAGCTTATACTGGTTCTAGCATTAATGTTATGCCATTTTCTGTCTATAATCGTTTAGGATTACAGTCGTTGGAACCAATCAAAAGAAATATTTGTTTTGCTGATAGTCGTCTACATGAGTTGTTGGGGATTGTTAAAAAAGCTGAAGTTATTGTTGGTTATGCTTTCTACAAAATTGATTTTGTTGTGATGGACATGAAAGAAGATCCGATAACTCCTTTAATCTTAGGATCTCCGTTTTTAGCTACCACTCGTGCTACCATTAACTATGCTGATAATTCATTAACTATTCGTTATGGTGCAATATTTGAGTCTATTCCGTTAGTTCCAAGATCCAAAGTTCCTCTCTCTAATGTTAAAATGGTTAAGGTTGATAAAGAGGATGATGATGACTTTACCGTGGATAAAATTGTTACTGAATTCATAAAAGATCAATATAAACTTAGCACTGAAGTGAGAAAACATATCCATGAGTTAAGTGTTTCATTCAAAATGTCTTTTCGTAGGGGTCTTGACATCACATTGAATTTCTTGCAACAAATTAAAGCATTGAATGAGTATGAAAAAAGTAAGTGTGAAGAGAATAAGCCTAAGGAGTAATTCCGTGAGAAGAAAAGAGACGCGCAAACGACTCTATAATCAAAACTACCAATCTCTATATGTTTGTTTATTAGGACTATATTATGTCCAAGTGTTTTAATTGTTTTATTACTTTATTATGAATGTAAGAGCAATATAGCTCCTAAGTGTTTAAATGTTTAAGTGATGAAGAATTATTAATAAAATATTATGTTCGTATTATGTTTGTGTTATTTAATATTCTTGTCAAGTTATTTATTCAATTCAAAAGAAGTCCGCAAAAGTGCTCGCAAATCATATTATGATCCTACAAATCGAGTAACATCACTCTTTCCCTTATTTTTTTTATTATGTTCTTTGTTTATTTATTTCATTCTTTTATTTATAAATGCAATGAGGACATTGCATAATCTAAGTGTGGGGAGGGAAGTGATTAATCACTTGAAAAAGTATAAAAGATACTATCAAATTTTCCCGAAAAGGTTGAAAAATGGGTATAATTTTAATTTTTTTTCAATTTTTCGAAAGTATAAATTCTTAGTCAAACTTATGTCTTTCTAATAACTTAATCATAATGCTAATAAAAGAACTACTCTCAATTTCAAGATCAGATTACTTGTTTAAGATAAGGAAGTTAAAAGCCAAAAATTGTGAAGCGAGTGCAAGCTTATAGCCACTACCATATGGCATAAGAAGCATGGACCACTGAGGCAGCAAAAGAGTCCCAAATAAGGGCCAATTTAGAAAATTTGTCAAATGTAAAGCAAACGCTAAGCATGAAAGCAAAAGAAATGAAAAGAAAAAAGAGCCCAATGAAGGCCAACAAAAGAAAAGAGTTCCAATAAGAACCATATATTTATAAAAGTTAGAAAACAAAAGAGTCCAATGATGACCAAACTGTATAAATCTGACTTAATAAACCTTCAGGATTACTTGTAATCCTTGGTCTGGTTCAGACTAGTTCTTATGAATAATAAATACTAACTTCTTATTAAAACATACTTTTGACTTTACAATTTTACTTTAATACCCATGATATAATTTATAAGGTTTACTTGAGGACAAGTAAAGGTTTAAGTGTGGGGAATTTGATAACTCCTAAATTATACAGTTTTTTGATAACATTTTTAGGAGTTATCTTAGTATTTTTGAGTCATTCTGATATCAAAACACACTAAAATGGGTAAAAATGGGAAAAAGATATTTCTAATGATTATGTCCAAGTTATGTATTAAACAGGATCAAAAATGAAGAAAATTGCAGATCGGCTGTATGAAGTCGCCGGCATGGTTCTAAGGAAGCCGCCAGCTTTGAAGGAAAAATACCATAATGTTCCAGAATCGATAATAATTGAAAGAACTTGTTGATCAAGAAAAAGGCAAAGGAAGCCGCCGGCTTCCCAATGAATCCGCCGGCCTGGTTTACACGTTTTCTCAACTTATTGAACAAGTTCAAGTAAAAATGAAAACAAAATCAAGATAAAATCAGAAAGATCTGGCGAATCAAGTGAAGCCGCAGGCATGGATATGAAGCCGCCGGCTTCAGTACGACGGTTATAAGGATTGACTTGCTAATCAAGTTTAACTTGCACGAGGAGTCACCGACTCAAGGCAAGCCGCCGGCTTGGCAAACCGCCCCAGAATACTATAAATTGAAGCCCCTGGTCTCAGTTTTCATATGTTCAAAAATTCAGAAGTTTGTAGAAGTAGATAGTTCATTTTTAGGGGTTTTCTCTAAACCCTTAGGTTAGATTTACTCTTTTGTAATCAAGATTCAAGATTTTATTCAAGTAATTTTACATCTACCTTCTTTACAAGGTATGATTCTATCTTTAATTTATTGTTTTGTCTATTTTATTTTCTGTAATTATTTCTGTTCGTCTTTTATCATGAACTAAACGTTCATAGTGATTAGGTGGACGAAAGTCAAACTTCATCCGGAATTCAGCTGAAGCCGCCGGCTTCACACTCAAGCCGCCGGCTTGGTGTGAAGGAAGCCGCCGGCTTAGTGTGAAGGAAGCCGCCGGCTTCGTGCTTCATCCTGTACAGTTTCTGGTTCTTTTCTGTGATGATCTTTAAACTGTTTTGAATCTGTTTTGCTTGATTACACTTGTTTGCCATGCTTAATGTTTAAATAACATGATTTTAAGGTTGATTAGTCCTTGATCTGATAAATCTATTATTTGATTCATGCTACTTGTCTAGATCTAGTCCATCAAACTTGTTAAATTGAATTGCATGCAACTAAGTTAAAGAGTTTAATAGTGATAAACTTATTTGATTTGAATTACGCTTATATAATAGATGTTGATATTGTTAGGTTTAATCGAAGATCCTTCATTTGGATTTGTTTAATTAATGATTGCATGAAAACTTAGTAGTAATTGGCTTTCAGGTAGTAACTTGAGTTGATCTACTTGGTGTTTAATAGCTTATATAATTTGTCAGTCTATTTGCATATTGATCCTCATCACAAGATTGGTATGTATCATGTAATTGAATTGAACATGAAGAATTAAGATGTTAGTTATGCACATCACATATCTAGCATATGCTTTAAATTCTACTTATTGATTGATATGCAACACTTAGTTTAACCTATTAAAGGATAATAATTGGTCTATGATTGTTATTCTACTTTGTGTTAATATAAGTCATGAAACTTATTTAATATGAATCACGTATGAATTGATTGTCCATGTAATCACTTGTATAATCACCTGTATAATCACTTGTATACTTATTTGTATCTCTATCTTTATTTTTGAATCTTCAATTCTTTATGTTATTATGTTTATCTTTTAAAAAGCAAACTCTTTCCTAAGAGAAATCTATCCTATAAAAGACATAAAAATATATCTTTAATTCTTTAATAAGAATTAAATAATAAAAACAACTCTTATCGACACCACCCGTCTCATGGGACGATAACCTTACATACTACCTCTGATCGGGTTTTGTTGCTCGTTAGGGTGTTAAAGTGTAATAATTAAAAGGTTTTATAAATTTAAAAGTTGAAGATTAAGCTAATCACTACTGCACACACTTTCAACACATCAGTAAGGCAAGGGTGACTAGGGGTAGCAATGTCAAGAGCACTTTGTGCAACAATTGCTTTATTAATTTTTGGACTCGACAATTCTGGGTTGGTGACTACAGGTTCCTTTCCCTTGTTAAATTCTTTTCCAGTAATCTCCTTTACTTCCTCCTCCTCTTTACTGATCTCATCTGATGATGAATTGTCTGAGTCATCTAAGGGTAGTGCAGGTGCATCATGTGTGAGAGAATATGTGTGGCCGATGGTCATGATCCGATGTCTGCCAGGCAGAATCGACACAACCCGCTCGTCGGAGTTGTATCTAACCCAGTGTCCACGTTCGTTAAGAAATGGACAACCCCCGTTTATCCCAGGGATCACGGTACCATCGAAACAATACTGTAGCTCCGGGAAACTAGGGCTGGGTAAAGCTCGGACCTCCTTTGGGTTTACCGAGAGTTGAGATTCCCTGGCTAACACAATTTCTTTTTTAATAGATATTGGAACGCCCTTTTTAGTTGTGGAGAGAATAGACTCAGTGTCCGACTCAGAGTCGTACAAAATGATGGGATTAGAAGAAGTCATCTATCACATAATTGAAACAACAATTACGTTAGCATATAAATATATCACATATATTGTTTTTGACAAAATGATAAGCAAAGATTGGTAAAAACAGATATGGTCATAGTCCAGATTCATTAATGCATCCTAACAATTGCCACTTAAACACACTAATGCAAATTCTGGTTCCATATAACCTCAAGCTCTGATACCAACTGTAACGACCCGTTAAAATCGCTATTGACGCGGCACGTTAATCATTGTTTCCTCAGTGAGGTTTTGACCTCTATATGATACGTTTTGGTAAAATATTGCATTCATTAAAATAAGCGCTTAGGTATAAGCAAATCCCCAAAATACATAAGTCTTTATTTTACAGGTTGTCATCACAGTCAAATTATTTATTACACAACGTAGTTTTGTTTCGAATGCAATAAACTTTATACAAAGCATAAGAGACTCCATGCAGACAAGAAGCACATCACAGCGGAAGCAGCCTAAGAACCTGAGAATAAAACATGCTAAAAAGCTCAACACGAATGTTGGTGAGTTATAGGTTTAATTGCTCGAGTCGTAAGTATATAAGGATGGACCACAAGATTTCAACAAAGGTTTATCAATAGATTTCACGTAACAGAGCACCCTGGTAACTAAACTTAACGATATAATGATAATTACCCTATTCGTTTTAATACACGCAAACCAACGTGTCATAAAATCAAATAACATACGTCTGTTAAAAGGCTAGCGCTACTAGCTCGGACGGGGATGTCAAGCCCTATGGATCCATATACAATTATTCGCGTCCACCAGTCCACATCCTATGTACTAGCAGCTACTAGTTACCAAAGCTAAGGGATTTTCGATTTAACTCAGTGTAGAATTAAGTATGTACTTGTGTCCATTGAATTTAAAATAAATTGCATGTATTCTCAGCCCAAAAATATTTAAAGCATTTAAAAAGGGATCTATAAACTCATGGTTCAATATTGAGATTCAATATTGTACGTAAATTGCGTAAACGTAATGATAGTGGATGATTGTATGGTTGGTCTTGGATTCACGAACATTACCCTGAATAATACCCAATATTTCCTTAGTTTAAAATGGTTTGAAACCCGAATTAAAAACATCCGCGTATATACCTTATTATTATTAAACTTAAATTATAAATTATAAATTATAAATTATAAATATAAATATAAATATAAATATAAATATATTTGTATGCAGAAATATAGAGAGATATGAAATTGTGTAAAAAACTCGAGCAGCACCCTTGGCTTTTATAGGCCATTTGTGAGACAGACGGCTCCACTATCGCGAAGAGTTTATGCCTTACAGCTCCGCGATCGCAAAGGCGCGCATTTCCAGCTCAGAGATTTTTGTTCACTAGCTTGTCGACATAATTAATTAATTATATATAATATATATAATTTATATAATTATATATATATATATATATATATATATATATATATATATATATATATATATATATATATATATTATATTATATTATATTATATTTTTTTTGCATGGTTGACTTGTAATTTTAGCTCCGTTGTCTCGTACATTTATGCCCGGTTTCGTACGCTTAGAAAACTTGTTCTTTACATTTCGCGATAAGTACCTTTATCAATAATTAGACTTATTTGCCAGTAAATTATCTTATTTGAAATGTAACTTATACATTTTAGTATTTTGGTCATTTGCTTCTTTAAATCGTCTTCTTGTTATTTACTACAATATAATTAATAGTATTTTTAAATCAAGAAGTTTTATATCTAAGTTAATATTCCAACATATTGTATATATATTTATATACATGTCCATTTACAAATATTTGTCCGTGCATCGTAGAGAATGATCAAAGGTTACTTGAACGTGTAACTAGTTCAAAAAGTTTTAAGACTCAACATAATATGTTCGCTTATCGTGTCGGACACATTCTATCCTGTAATTAATTTATTAATGCGAAATTTTCTAGGTCATCACAGTACCTCCCTGTTAAAGAAAATTTCGTCTCGAAATTTTAAGTAGTACCTGTTTTATGAGCGATATTAGTGAACAAATGTGGATACTTTTGCTTCATTTGATCTTCACGTTCCCAAGTAAACTCGGGTCCTCGTCTAGCGTTCCAACAAACTCTAACTATCGGTATTTTGTTTTGTTTTAATTGTTTGACCTCACGGTCCATAATTTCAACAGGTTCTTCGATAAAATGGAGTTTATCATTGATTTGTATTTCGTCAAGAGGAATTACGACATCCTCTTCAGCTAAACATTTCTTCAAATTTGACACCTGAAATGTGTCGTGAACACTACTAAGTTCTTACGATAGATTTAATCGATAAGCAACTGTTCCAATTCTTTCGGTGATTTTAAAGGGTCCTACGTACCTAGGACTTAGCTTTCCTCGTTTACCGAATCGTACAATGCCTTTCCAGGGTTACACTTTCAACATGACTTTGTCGCCCACTTGAAATTCTAGCGGTTTTCTTCTTTTGTTAGCATAACCCTTTTGACGACTCATAGCCGTTTTCAATCGCTGTTGTATTTGAATGATGTTTTTGGTGGTTTCATGAATAATTTCTGGTCCAGTAAGTTGTCTTTCTCCTACTTCACTCCAACAAATAGGAGATATGCAATTTCTACCGTAAAGTGCTTCAAATGGCGCTGCGTTGATGCTCGTATGATAGCTGTTATTGTATGAGAATTCTGCCAAAGGTAAGTGTCGATCCCAACCTGTTCCAAAGTCAATCACACATGCCCGTAACATGTCTTCTAATGTTTGTATAGTTCTTTCACTTTGACCATCTGTCTGTGGGTGATAAGCGGTGCTCATATCTAATCGAGTTCCCAATGCTTTTTGTAATGACTACCAAAAACGTGATATGAATCGGGTGTCGCGATCAAATATGATGGAGATAGGTACACCATGCCTGGAAACTACTTCCTTCAAATATAGGCATGCTAATCTCTCCATACTGTTTGTCTCCTTTATTGGTAGAAAGTGAGCTGATTTAGTGAGGCGATCAACTATCACCTAAATAGTATCATGACTACTTACAGTCCGTGGTAATTTCGTAACGAAATCCATAGTTATTCTTTCCCATTTCCACCGAGGGATTTTTGGTTACTGCAGCAATCCTGACGGCTTTTGGTGCTCAGCTTTGACCTTCGCACATGTCAAATATTTGCTTACATAAGTAGCAATTTCTGTCTTCGTATTAGGCCACCAATAGAACTTCTTGAGATCGTGGTACATTTTCCGATTTCTCGGGTGAATTGTGTACCTCGTTTTGTGTGCTTCATCCAGTACTAGTTGCCTTAGGTTACCATGTTTTGGTACCCATATCCTATCAGCAAAATACGGGGTTCCATCGGCTTTTACTTCAAGTTATTTTTCTAACCCTTTGCTCATTTCGCCCTTTCCATTTTCTTCTTTTAAAGCTTCTAACTGTGCTGCTTGAATTTGCTTTGTGAGATCAGTACGAATTATAATGTTCAAAGCTCGAACCCTAAGAGGTTTTACTCTTTCCGGGGTGGTAACGGATTTTAAAATCGTAATCGTTCAATAACTCTACCCAGTGACGTTGCCTCATATTGAGTTCTTTTTGATCAAAAATATGCTGAAGACTCTTATGGTCAGTGTACACTGTATACTTGGTTCCATATAGATAGTGTCTCCATATTTTGAGTGTGAAAACTACTGCTCCAAGTTCCAAATCGTGCGTCTTGTAGTTTCTTTCGTGAATTTTTAGTTGTCGTGAGGCGTATGCGATAACTTTTGTGCGTTGCATTAATACACATCCTAAACCTTGGCACGAAGCGTCACAATGGATCACAAAATCATCATTTCCCTCCGGTAATGATAAAATGGGTGCAAATGTTAACTTCTTCTTTAACAATTGAAATGCGGATTCCTGTTCTGTGGACCAATCATACTTCTTTCCCTTTTGAGTCAATGCAGTAAAGGGTTTGGCGATTCTAGAGAAATCTTGAATGAATCTTCGGTAGTAGCCAGCAAGACCTAAAAATTGGCGGATTTGTGTCGGAGTTTTCGGTGTTTCCCATTTACTAATGGATTCGATCTTGATAGGGTCTACTTTAATTCCATATTTACTGACAACATGGCCTAAAAACTATACTTCTTGTAACCAGAAATCACACTTATAAAATTTTGCGTACAGTTCTTCTTTCTTGAGTATTTCTAGTACCAGTCTTAAGTGTTGCTCATGTTCTTCCTTGTTCTTCGAGTAAATCAATATATCGTCGATAAAAACAATGACACATTTGTCTAAATACGGTCTGCAGATGCAATTCATTAGATCCATGAATACTGCTGGAGCATTAGTCAATCTAAAAGGCATGACTAAAAACTCATAGTGACCGTAACGGGTTCTGAACGCGGTTTTAGGAACATCTTCTTCCTTCACTCTCAGCTGATGATATCCGGAACGTAGATCAATATTAGAATAAATACTTAATCCTTGCAATTGATCAAACAAATCATCAATCCTCGGTAATGGGTACCGATTCTTGATCGTTAATTTGTTTAATTCCCGGTAATCTATGCACATCCTCATAGATCCATCCTTCTTCTTGACGAACAGAATAGGAGCACCCAAGGTGAAAAACTGAGGCGAATAAATCCTTGGTCCGATAATTCTTGTAACTAGTTTTGTAATTCTTGCATTTCTGAAGGTCCAAGTCTATATGGGGATCGGGCTACATGTAGTGACCCGAACTTTTCCATGTTTATATATATTAATTGAGATTGATATTTACATGATTAAATGTTTCCAACATGTTAAGCAATCAAACTTGTTAAGACTTGATTAATTGAAATATGTTTCATATAGACAATTGACCACCCAAGTTGATCGGTGATTCACGAACGTTAAAACTTGTAAAAACTATATGATGACATATATATGGATATATATATATATAGTTAACATGATACTATGATAAGAAAACATATCATAAAGTATATTAACAATGAACTACATATGTAAAAACAAGACTACTAACTTAATGATTTTTAAACGAGACATATATGTAACGATTATCGTTGTAAAGACATTTAATGTATATATATCATATTAAGAGATATTCATACATGATAATATCATGATAATATAATAATTTAAAATCTCATTTGATATTATAAACATTGGGTTAACAACATTTAACAAGATCGTTAACCTAAAGGTTTCAAAACAACACTTACATGTAACGACTAACGATGACTTAACGACTCAGTTAAAATGTATATACATGTAGTGTTTTAATATGTATTTATACACTTTTGAAAGACTTCAATACACTTATCAAAATACTTCTACTTAACAAAAATGCTTACAATTACATCCTCGTTCAGTTTCATCAACAATTCTACTCGTATGCACCCGTATTCGTACTCGTACAATACACAGCTTTTAGATGTATGTACTATTGGTATATACACTCCAATGATCAGCTCTTAGCAGCCCATGTGAGTCACCTAACACATGTGGGAACCATCATTTGGCAACTAGTATGAAATATCTCATAAAATTACAAAAATATGAGTAATCATTCATGACTTATTTACATGAAAACAAAATTACATATCCTTTATATCTAATCCATACACCAACGACCAAAAACACCTACAAACACTTTCATTCTTCAATTTTCTTCATCTAATTGATCTCTCTCAAGTTCTATCTTCAAGTTCTAAGTGTTCTTCATAAATTCCAAAAGTTCTAGTTTCATAAAATCAAGAATACTTTCAAGTTTGCTAGCTCACTTCCAATCTTGTAAGGTGATCATCCAACCTCAAGAAATCTTTGTTTCTTACAGTAGGTTATCATTCTAATACAAGGTAATAATCATATTCAAACTTTGGTTCAATTTCTATAACTATAACAATCTTATTTCAAGTGATGATCTTACTTGAACTTGTTTTCGTGTCATGATTCTGCTTCAAGAACTTCGAGCCATCCAAGGATCCATTGAAGCTAGATCCATTTTTCTCTTTTCCAGTAGGTTTATCCAAGGAAATTAAGGTAGTAATGATTTTCATAACATCATTCAATTCATACATATAAAGCTATCTTATTCGAAGGTTTAAACTTGTAATCACTAGAACATAGTTTAGTTAATTCTAAACTTGTTCGCAAACAAAAGTTAATCCTTCTAACTTGACTTTTAAAATCAACTAAACACATGTTCTATATCTATATGATATGCTAACTTAATGATTTAAAACCTGGAAACACGAAAAACACCGTAAAACCGGATTTACGCCGTCGTAGTAACACCGCGGGCTGTTTTGGGTTAGTTAATTAAAAACTATGATAAACTTTGATTTAAAAGTTGTTATTCTGAGAAAATGATTTTTATTATGAACATGAAACTATATCCAAAAATTATGGTTAAACTCAAAGTGGAAGTATGTTTTCTAAAATGGTCATCTAGACGTCGTTCTTTCGACTGAAATGACTACCTTTACAAAAACGACTTGTAACTTATTTTTCTGACTATAAACCTATACTTTTTCTGTTTAGATTCATAAAATAGAGTTCAATATGAAATCATAGCAATTTGATTCACTCAAAACGGATTTAAAATGAAGAAGTTATGGGTAAAACAAGATTGGATAATTTTTCTCATTTTAGCTACGTGAAAATTGGTAACAAATCTATTCCAACCATAACTTAATCAACTTGTATTGTATATTATGTAATCTTGAGATACCATAAACACATATACAATGTTTCGACCTATCATGTCGACACATCTATATATATTTCGGAACAACCATAGACACTCTATATGTGAATGTTGGAGTTAGCTATGCAGGGTTGAGGTTGATTCCAAAATATATATAGTTTGAGTTGTGATCAATACTGAGATACGTATACACTGGGTCGTGGATTGATTCAAGATAATATTTATCGATTTATTTCTGTACATCTAACTGTGGACAACTAGTTATAGGTTACTAACGAGGACAGCTGACTTAATAAACTTAAAACATCAAAATATATTAAAAGTGTTGTAAATATATTTTGAACATACTTTAATATATATGTATATATTGTTATAGGTTCGTGAATCAACAGTGTCCAAGTCTTACTTCCCGACGAAGTAAAAATCTGTGAAAGTGAGTTATAGTCCCACTTTTAAAATCTAATATTTTTGGGATGAGAATACATGCAGGTTTTATAAATGATTTACAAAATAGACACAAGTACGTGAAACTACATTCTATGGTTGAATTATCGAAATCGAATATGCCCCTTTTTATTAAGTCTGGTAATCTAAGAATTAGGGAACAGACACCCTAATTGACGCGAATCCTAAAGATAGATCTATTGGGCCTAACAAACCCCATCCAAAGTACCGGATGCTTTAGTACTTCGAAATTTATATCATATCCGAAGGGTGTCCCGGAATGATGGGGATATTCTTATATATGCATCTTGTTATTGTCGGTTACCAGGTGTTCACCATATGAATGATTTTTATCTCTATGTATGGGATGTGTATTGAAATATGAAATCTTGTGGTCTATTGTTACGATTTGATATATATAGGTTAAACCTATAACTCACCAACATTTTTGTTGACGTTTAAAGCATGTTTATTCTCAGGTGAATATTAAGAGCTTCCGCTGTTGCATACTAAAATAAGGACAAGATTTGGAGTCCATGTTTGTATGATATTGTGTAAAAACTGCATTCAAGAAACTGATTTCGATGTAACATATTTGTATTGTAAACCATTATGTAATGGTCGTGTGTAAACAGGATATTTTAGATTATCATTATTTGATAATCTACGTAAAGCTTTTTAAACCTTTATTTATGAAATAAAGGTTATGGTTTGTTTTAAAAATGAATGCAGTCTTTGAAAAACGTCTCATATAGAGGTCAAAACCTCGCAACGAAATCAATTAATATGGAACGTTTTTAATCAATAAGAACGGGACATTTCAGTTGGTATCCGAGCGTTGGTCTTAGAGAACCAGAAAATTTGCATTAGTGTGTCTTATCGAGTTTGTTAGGATGCATTAGTGAGTCTGGACTTCGACCGTGTTTTCTTTAAAAATGATTGCTTAACATTTTTGTTGGAAACTATATATTTTTAACATATGAATATTATGTGATATATTAATCTCTTAACGTGTTTGATATTATGTGATAGATGTCTACCTCTAGAACAAGTCCCATTGACTCACCTAATAATAATGAAGAGTCAAATGTAAATTGGAATGATTTGTGGACTGATTCACAAGTTCCCGAAGAGGAACCGGAAGAAGAGTCGGAACCGGAAGAAGAATCGGAACCGGAAGAAGAATCAGAACCGGATGAAGAAATAGAACCGGTGGGGGAAATAATAAAACGGTTAAGTAAAAGAAAATCCTCAACCAACCGACAAAAGTTAATTATGGTCAATGGTGTTTCCGCCAAGGAAGCAAAATATTGGGAGGATTACCAATTCTCCGATGAATCGAATTCCGACGAGAATTCCGATGATGTTATAGAAATTACCCCAACTGAATTTAAAAAGGCAAAAGAAAATAATAAGGGAAAGGGAATAAAAATAGAGAAATCTAATTCCAACCCCGATGAACTTTATATGTATCGTCAACCCCCGAAGTCCTTAAGTTGTAACAATGACCCGGGAACCTCTAAACCACCAGGTTTTTCTAAACCAATGTGGACAACGACGGCTCGTATTAGGGGAACATCATATATCCCTAGAAACTTGGCAAAACGAACCAAAACCGAAGAAGAAGAAACGAGCGAGTCGGAATAAGATAGTTGTATTCGTGTGGTGTAATATATGTAATATAGTGTTCTTATGCTTTATGATATATGTAAAAATTGCTTGTATTAATAAGTATTTTTTTATGAAACTAACTCTTGTCTATTTTACAGTTTAAAAACACAAAATGGATAGACAACCCAATATTTTAAGAGACCTACCCGGAGACATGATTGATGAAATCTTGTCTAGAGTCGGCCAGAATTCTTCGGCACAACTATTTAAGGCGAGATCAGTTTGTAAGACATTCGAAGAACGTTCCAAGAATGTCTTGGTTTATAAGAGACTTTTGTTTGAAAGATGGGGGATATCACATTGGGAAACCCATAAGTTACGATGTGTTTACTTTGACGCATATATTGCGGGGAACCCAAATGCTATTTTACGCAACGGGTTAAGAAATTATTTTGACTCAATATATCCGAATATTGGACTTCGTGATTTAGAAAAGGCGGCTAACGTGCAACATAAAGAAGCATGTTATGCTTACGGATTAGTAATGTTCGCTTCTCACCAAAGTGAGAACAAGAACATCGGGCTACAACTATTAAACAAAACGTTTCCACAAGTGACGGAGTCGGTAATTGGGGTAAGAAATGAGGTTTTTAGATTATTACGGGACTGTTGGACATTACGTAACCCTCGTCCCTTTGATGACGTTACAACACACTGTCTTATCAACGGCCATAACAGTTATGTTGCACAAGACCAAGGATGGGAAGTAGTCCTAGTAAAACCAGAATGCATGACTTGTTTCTGGACGTATGAATTACGTGTCTTTATTGCCTTTGCCGAACGACTTGTGTACTAGCTAGAATTGTCTTCACAACTATCTTGTATCAAAGTTATTGTGTGCTATATTTCATGCTTTATGTAAAATAAGCGGTATTGTAAGTTTGTAAAATATTGTATAAAAGTTTGAACGCGAAATATTATTACAATCAGTTTTTCATATAGAATTGTAGTAGTTGAATTGTATATTAGCTACTAAGTATGAACTTAACGGGTAGGTACTACCCGAATTTAAACTTATAAAACGCTAATATGAAGAAAAAGCTTTTATAAATGAGTTCATATTATGCTACGAAATACTATTAACTACTCTTAATATTCTGTATGATTAACTTGTTCCATTTAACTATTTTGAAGGAAATGGCACCGACTACTCGACACACCGTGAATATGAATGAAGAGGAATTCCGTACTTTTCTAGCTTCAAACATAGCCGCAGTACAGGCTGCGCTACATACCAACAATAACCTTGGATCTAGCAGTACAGGAAATCGTGTAGGATGCACCTACAAAGAATTCACTGCCTGCAAACCTTTAGAATTTGATGGAACCGAAGGACCGATCGGATTGAAACGGTGGATCGAGAAGGTTGAATCAGTGTTTGCCATAAGTAAGTGTACTGAAGAGGACAAAGTGAAGTACGCTATGCATACCTTCACAGGTTCTGCGTTAACATGGTGGAATACCTATCTAGAGCAAGTGGGACAAGATGATGCGTACGCACTACCGTGGTCAGCATTCAAGCACTTGATGAACGAGAAGTACCGTCCCAGAACCGAGGTCAATAAGCTCAAGACAGAACTTAGAGGGTTACGAACCCAAGGATTTGATATTACCACGTACGAAAGACGATTCACAGAATTGTGCCTATTGTGTCCGGGAGCATTCGAAGATGAGGAAGAGAAGATCGACGAGTTTGTGAAAGGATTACCGGAAAGAATCCAAGAAGATATAAGTTCACACGAGCCCGCCTCCATACAACATGCATGTAGAATGGCTCACAAACTAGTGAACCAGATTGAAGAATGAATTAAAGAACAGACTGCTGAAGAGGCCAATGTGAAGCAAGTCAAAAGAAAGTGGGAGGAAAACGGTGATAAGAATCACCAATACAACAACAACAGCAATTACAACAATAATCGCAACAATTATCCCAACAATCGCAACATCAATCGCAACTACAACAAACGGCCCAACAACAACAACAACAACAGCAACTACAACAATCATCCCAACAACAATAATAACCGCAACAACAACAACAATCAGAAGCAGCTATGCCAAAGGTGTGAAAAGAATCACTCGGGGTTCTGCACCAAATTTTGCAACAAGTGTAAAAGAAATGGTCATAGCGCAGCGAAGTGTGAGGTCTACGGACCAGGGGTTAATAGAACGAAAGGAACAAATGGTGTCGGAACGAGTAATGACGGAGCAAGTAGTGTCAGAGCAAGTTATGCCAATGTAGTTTGTTATAAATGTGGAAAACCAGGCCACATTATTAGAAATTGCCCGAACCAGGAGAACACGAATGGACAAGGCCATGGAAGAGTTTTCAATATTAATGCGGTAGAGGCACAGGAAGACCCGGAGCTTGTTACGGGTACGTTTCTTATTGACAATAAATCTGCTTACGTTTTATTTGATTCGGGTGCGGATAGAAGCTATATGAGTAGAGATTTTTGTGCTAAATTAAGTTGTCCATTGACGCCTTTGGATAGTAAATTTTTACTCGAATTAGCAAATGGTAAATTAATTTCAGCAGATAATATATGTCGGAATCGAGAAATTAAACTGGTTAGCGAAACATTTAAGATTGATTTGATACCAGTAGAGTTAGGGAGTTTTGATGTGATAATCGGTATGGACTGGTTGAAAGAAGTGAAAGCGGAGATCGTTTGTTACAAAAATGCAATTCGCATTATACGAGAAAAAGGAAAACCCTTAATGGTGTACGGAGAAAAGGGCAACACGAAGCTACATCTTATTAGTAATTTGAAGGCACAAAAACTAATAAGAAAAGGTTGCTATGCTGTTCTAGCACACGTCAAGAAAGTACAAACTGAAGAAAAGAGCATCAATGATGTTCCCATTGCAAAAGAATTTCCCGATGTATTTCCGAAAGAATTACCGGGATTACCCCCACATCGATCGGTTGAATTTCAAATAGATCTTGTACCAGGAGCTGCACCAATAGCTCGTGCTCCTTACAGACTCGCACCCAGCGAGATGAAAGAACTGCAAAGCCAATTACAAGAACTTTTAGAGCGTGGTTTCATTCGACCAAGCACATCACCGTGGGGAGCTCCTGTTTTGTTTGTCAAGAAGAAAGATGGTACATTCAGGTTGTGTATCGACTACCGAGAGTTGAACAAACTTACCATCAAGAACCGCTACCCACTACCGAGAATCGACGACTTATTTGATCAACTACAAGGCTCGTCTGTTTATTCAAAGATTGACTTACATTTCGGGTATCATCAAATGCGGGTGAAAGAAGATGATATTCCAAAGACTGCTTTCAGAACACGTTACGGTCATTACGAGTTTATGGTCATGCCGTTTGGTTTAACTAATGCACCAGCTGTGTTCATGGACCTTATGAACCGAGTGTGTGGACCATACCTTGATAAGTTTGTCATTGTTTTCATTGATGACATACTTATTTACTCAAAGAATGACCAAGAACACGGTGAACATTTGAGAAAGGTGTTAGAAGTATTGAGGAAGGAAGAATTGTACGCTAAGTTTTCAAAGTGTGCATTTTGGTTGGAAGAAGTTCAATTCCTCGGTCACATAGTGAACAAAGAAGGTATTAAGGTGGATCCGGCAAAGATAGAAACTGTTGAAAAGTGGGAAACCCCGAAAACTCCGAAACACATACGCCAGTTTTTAGGACTAGCTGGTTACTACAGAAGGTTCATCCAAGACTTTTCTAGAATAGCAAAACCCTTGACTGCATTAACGCATAAAGGGAAGAAATTTGAATGGAATGATGAACAAGAGAAAGCGTTTCAGTTATTGAAGAAAAAGCTAACTACGGCACCTATATTGTCATTGCCTGAAGGGAATGATGATTTTGTGATTTATTGTGATGCATCAAAGCAAGGTCTCGGTTGTGTATTAATGCAACGAACGAAGGTGATTGCTTATGCGTCTAGACAATTGAAGATTCACGAACAAAATTATACGACGCATGATTTGGAATTAGGCGCGGTTGTTTTTGCATTAAAGACTTGGAGGCACTACTTATATGGGGTCAAAAGTATTATATATACCGACCACAAAAGTTTTCAACACATATTTAATCAGAAACAACTGAATATGAGGCAGCGTAGGTGGATTGAATTATTGAATGATTACGACTTTGAGATTCGTTACCACCCGGGGAAGGCAAATGTGGTAGCCGATGCCTTGAGCAGGAAGGACAGAGAACCCATTCGAGTAAAATCTATGAATATAATGATTCATAATAACATTACTACTCAAATAAAGGAGGCGCAACAAGGAGTTTTAAAAGAGGGAAATTTAAAGGATGAAATACCCAAAGGATCGGAGAAGCATCTTAATATTCGGGAAGACGGAACCCGGTATAGGGCTGAAAGGATTTGGGTACCAAAATTTGGAGATATGAGAGAAATGGTACTTAGAGAAGCTCATAAAACCAGATACTCAATACATCCTGGAACGGGGAAGATGTACAAGGATCTCAAGAAACATTTTTGGTGGCCGGGTATGAAAGCCGATGTTGCTAAATACGTAGGAGAATGTTTGACGTGTTCTAAGGTCAAAGCTGAGCATCAGAAACCATCAGGTCTACTTCAACAACCCGAAATCCCGGAATGGAAATGGGAAAACATTACCATGGATTTCATCACTAAATTGCCAAGGACTGCAAGTGGTTTTGATACTATTTGGGTAATAGTTGATCGTCTCACCAAATCAGCACACTTCCTACCAATAAGAGAAGATGACAAGATGGAGAAGTTAGCACGACTGTATTTGAAGGAAGTCATTTCCAGACATGGAATACCAATCTCTATTATCTCTGATAGGGATGGCAGATTTATTTAAAGATTCTGGCAGACATTACAGCAAGCATTAGGAACTCGTCTAGACATGAGTACTGCCTATCATCCACAAACTAATGGGCAGAGCGAAAGGACGATACAAACGCTTGAAGACATGCTACGAGCATGTGTTATTGATTTCGGAAACAGTTGGGATCGACATCTACCGTTAGCAGAATTTTCCTACAACAACAGCTACCATTCAAGCATTGAGATGGCGCCGTTTGAAGCACTTTATGGTAGAAAGTGCAGGTCTCCGATTTGTTGGAGTGAAGTGGGGGATAGACAGATTACGGGTCCGGAGATTATACAAGAAACTACCGAGAAGATCATCCAAATTCAACAACGGTTGAAAACCGCCCAAAGTCGACAAAAGAGCTACGCTGACATTAAAAGAAAAGATATAGAATTTGAAATTGGAGAGATGGTCATGCTTAAAGTTGCACCTTGGAAAGGCGTTGTTCGATTTGGTAAACGAGGGAAATTAAATCCAAGGTATATTGGACCATTCAAGATTATTGATCGTGTCGGACCAGTAGCTTACCGACTAGAGTTACCTCAACAACTCGCGGCTGTACATAACACTTTCCACGTCTCGAATTTAAAGAAATGTTTTGCTAAAGAAGATCTCACTATTCAGTTAGATGAAATCCAAATCAACGAAAAACTTCAATTCATCGAAGAACCCGTCGAAATAATGGATCGTGAGGTTAAAAGACTTAAGCAAAACAAGATACCAATTGTTAAGGTTCGATGGAATGCTCGTAGAGGACCCGAGTTCACCTGGGAGCGTGAAGATCAGATGAAGAAGAAATACCCGCATCTATTTCCAGAAGATTCGTCAACACCTTCAACAGCTTAAAATTTCGGGACGAAATTTATTTAACGGGTAGGTACTGTAGTGACCCGAACTTTTCCATGTTTATATATATTAATTGAGATTGATATTTACATGATTAAATGTTTCCAACATGTTAAGCAATCAAACTTGTTAAGACTTGATTAATTGAAATATGTTTCATATAGACAATTGACCACCCAAGTTGATCGGTGATTCACGAACGTTAAAACTTGTAAAAACTATATGATGACATATATATGGATATATATATATAGTTAACATGATACTATGATAAGAAAACATATCATAAAGTATATTAACAATGAACTACATATGTAAAAACAAGACTACTAACTTAATGATTTTTAAACGAGACATATATGTAACGATTATCGTTGTAAAGACATTTAATGTATATATATCATATTAAGAGATATTCATACATGATAATATCATGATAATATAATAATTTAAAATCTCATTTGATATTATAAACATTGGGTTAACAACATTTAACAAGATCGTTAACCTAAAGGTTTCAAAACAACACTTACATGTAACGACTAACGATGACTTAACGACTCAGTTAAAATGTATATACATGTAGTGTTTTAATATGTATTTATACACTTTTGAAAGACTTCAATACACTTTTCAAAATACTTCTACTTAACAAAAATGCTTACAATTACATCCTCGTTCAGTTTCATCAACAATTCTACTCGTATGCACCCGTATTCGTACTCGTACAATACACAGCTTTTAGATGTATGTACTATTGGTATATACACTCCAATGATCAGCTCTTAGCAGCCCATGTGAGTCACCTAACACATGTGGGAACCATCATTTGGCAACTAGTATGAAATATCTCATAAAATTACAAAAATATGAGTAATCATTCATGACTTATTTACATGAAAACAAAATTACATATCCTTTATATCTAATCCATACACCAACGACCAAAAACACCTACAAACACTTTCATTCTTCAATTTTCTTCATCTAATTGATCTCTCTCAAGTTCTCTCTTCAAGTTCTAAGTGTTCTTCATAAATTCCAAAAGTTCTAGTTTCATAAAATCAAGAATACTTTCAAGTTTGCTAGCTCACTTCCAATCTTGTAAGGTGATCATCCAACCTCAAGAAATCTTTGTTTCTTACAGTAGGTTATCATTCTAATACAAGGTAATAATCATATTCAAACTTTGGTTCAATTTCTATAACTATAACAATCTTATTTCAAGTGATGATCTTACTTGAACTTGTTTTCGTGTCATGATTCTGCTTCAAGAACTTCGAGCCATCCAAGGATCCATTGAAGCTAGATCCATTTTTCTCTTTTCCAGTAGGTTTATCCAAGGAAATTAAGGTAGTAATGATGTTCATAACATCATTCGATTCATACATATAAAGCTATCTTATTCGAAGGTTTAAACTTGTAATCACTAGAACATAGTTTAGTTAATTCTAAACTTGTTCGCAAACAAAAGTTAATCCTTCTAACTTTACTTTTAAAATCAACTAAACACATGTTCTATATCTATATGATATGCTAACTTAATGATTTAAAACCTGGAAACACGAAAAACACCGTAAAACCGGATTTACGCCGTCGTAGTAACACCGCGGGCTGTTTTGGGTTAGTTAATTAAAAACTATGATAAACTTTGATTTAAAAGTTGTTATTCTGAGAAAATGATTTTTATTATGAACATGAAACTATATCCAAAAATTATGGTTAAACTCAAAGTGGAAGTATGTTTTCTAAAATGGTCATCTAGACGTCGTTCTTTCGACTGAAATGACTACCTTTACAAAAACGACTTGTAACTTATTTTTCCGACTATAAACCTATACTTTTTCTGTTTAGATTCATAAAATAGAGTTCAATATGAAATCATAGCAATTTGATTCACTCAAAACGGATTTAAAATGAAGAAGTTATGGGTAAAACAAGATTGGATAATTTTTCTCATTTTAGCTACGTGAAAATTGGTAACAAATCTATTCCAACCATAACTTAATCAACTTGTATTGTATATTATGTAATCTTGAGATACCATAGACACGTATACAATGTTTCGACCTATCATGTCGACACATCTATATATATTTCGGAACAACCATAGACACTCTATATGTGAATGTTGGAGTTAGCTATACAGGGTTGAGGTTGATTCCAAAATATATATAGTTTGAGTTGTGATCAATACTGAGATACGTATACACTGGGTCGTGGATTGATTCAAGATAATATTTATCGATTTATTTCTGTACATCTAACTGTGGACAACTAGTTATAGGTTACTAACGAGGACAGCTGACTTAATAAACTTAAAACATCAAAATATATTAAAAGTGTTGTAAATATATTTTGAACATACTTTAATATATATGTATATATTGTTATAGGTTCGTGAATCAACAGTGGCCAAGTCTTACTTCCCGACGAAGTAAAAATCTGTGAAAGTGAGTTATAGTCCCACTTTTAAAATCTAATATTTTTGGGATGAGAATACATGCAGGTTTTATAAATGATTTACAAAATAGACACAAGTACGTGAAACTACATTCTATGGTTGAATTATCGAAATCGAATATGCCCCTTTTTATTAAGTCTGGTAATCTAAGAATTAGGGAACAGACACCCTAATTGACGCGAATCCTAAAGATAGATCTATTGGGCCTAACAAACCCCATCCAAAGTACCGGATGCTTTAGTACTTCGAAATTTATATCATATCCGAAGGGTGTCCCGGAATGATGGGGATATTCTTATATATGCATCTTGTTATTGTCGGTTACCAGGTGTTCACCATATGAATGATTTTTATCTCTATGTATGGGATGTGTATTGAAATATGAAATCTTGTGGTCTATTGTTACGATTTGATATATATAGGTTAAACCTATAACTCACCAACATTTTTGTTGACGTTTAAAGCATGTTTATTCTCAGGTGAATATTAAGAGCTTCCGCTGTTGCATACTAAAATAAGGACAAGATTTGGAGTCCATGTTTGTATGATATTGTGTAAAAACTGCATTCAAGAAACTGATTTCGATGTAACATATTTGTATTGTAAACCATTATGTAATGGTCGTGTGTAAACAGGATATTTTAGATTATCATTATTTGATAATCTATGTAAAGCTTTTTAAACCTTTATTTATGAAATAAAGGTTATGGTTTGTTTTAAAAATGAATGCAGTCTTTGAAAAACGTCTCATATAGAGGTCAAAACCTCGCAACGAAATCAATTAATTTGGAACGTTTTTAATCAATAAGAACGGGACATTTCACTACAGGTGCAGCCCCTGGTACGAGATCAATATGGAATTCTACACATCTGTGTGGAGGTAACCCTGGTAATTCTTCTGGAAATGCTTCGGGAAATTCTCTTACAACCGGCACGTCATCAATACTTCTTCCTTCGGTATTGATCTTCTTCACGTGTGCCAGAATAGCATAACAACCTTTTCTTATAACTTTCTGGGCCTTCATACAACTGATGAGGTTCAGCTTCGAGTTTCTCTTCTCCCCATAAATCATTAATGATGTTTCATCCTTACGAGGGACGCGGATCGCTTTCTCTGTGCAAACAACTTCCGCTCTCATTTTAGACATCCAGTCCATGCCAATGATTACGTCAAAACTTCCTAATTCTACGGGTATCAAATCGATTTTGAATGTTTCACCACCAAAGTTTATCTTACAACTACGGCAAATTTTATCAACTTTTATTAGCTTACCATTAGCTAACTCTACAGTATGTTTGTCATCTAGAGGTAACAATGGACAGTTTAGCCTAGTGTAAAAGTTTCTACTCATATAACTTCTATCAGCACCCGTATCAAATATAATGTAGGCTAATAGGTTATTAATGGTAAACGTACCCGTGACAAGATCAGGATCCTCACGCGCTTCACTGGCACTAATATTAAATGCCCTCCCCCGTGCGAGTTCTTTATTCTTCTCCTTATCAGGGCATTGATTTTTAAAGTGACCAGGTTTCCCACATCCAAAACATTTCTTGACCTCGGTCGGGATTGTCTTCACTCCAGAAACAGAGGCATAACAATCTTTCGCCACATGCCCTTTCCTGTTACATTTATCACAGACCACTTGGTAATAACCTGAATGATGTGTGTAACATCTTTTGCAGAACGGATGGGGTCCCTTGTAGTTTGGACTAGAAATTGCCCCATCTTGTTTGTCCTTAAAGGTCTCTTGCCTCTTCGGGTGAGAAATTTTGCCCTTGTGGTCCTCCCATTTCCTCTTTCCTCCGGTTATCTTGACTTCGGTAGTTGGTGCCTTAATCGAACTCTCCATGATCTGGTACATGAGTTGGTGTGCCATTCTCATGGCTTCCTGTATCGTATTCGATTTGGATGATGTAACATTTCTTTTGATGTTGATCGACAAACCGTCAATATACATCTCTATCTTTCGTTTCTCATTTGGCACTAATTCGGGACACAATAAGGCTAGTTCCATGAAACGCTTTTCATAGTTCTTGAGATTTGCGCCAAAAACCTTCAGATTACGTAACTCAGATTCCGTTTTTCTGATCTCGTTTCGAGGACAGTACTCCTCCATTAGCATCTTTTTCAGTTCTTCCCAAGAGATATCGTATGCCGTATCTACTCCTTCTGCTTTAGCATAATTTTTCCACCAAGTAAGTGCACCGTCTTGTAACGTGCACGAAGCATACTTTGACTTGTCTCCGTCCGCACAATTACTGATTTTTAAAACGGACTCCATCTTTTCGAACCATCAGGTTAGACCGACTGGTCCCTCAGTTCCACTAAATGTCTGTGGTTTGCATGCTTGAAAAGATTTGTATGAGCATCCGTTTCGTGAGTTTGTATTCATTGCTGCTGATTCAGCTGCTGCTTTGGCCGCTGCTTCGGCTGCTGCTTTTGCCGCCTCGGCTGCAGCAATTCTTTCATTCACACGTTTCTCGACTAGTTCCTCAAACTCAGCATCCGACATTTGAGACATGTTTCTTCAATAAACACAACAGAGATAAATTAATCATATAGAATATTATAGGTATAATGAGTAGTCAATAGTTAATCGTAGCATATTAATAATATGAACCAATTATTATAAAAATCTTTTCTTCTCATTAGCGTTTTATAATTATTTCTAGGGTATTACCTACCCGTTAAAGTTCATACTTAATAGCTTAGTACAACAATTAACTACTACCGTTCAAATAATATTCTATTATGAAAAACTAATGCATTATCATTTCACGCTTTATTCTTCAATGCATTATGGTACAACGATACATTACCACTTATTCACATAAGTTTATTTTACATAAAACATATGTAAAATAAAGTAAAGCATACTAATTAATATTATACAATGCGTGAAGTGATGTCGTAGTGGAAATGGTTTTTAAAAGCGGCGGGGCTTCTTGTTATCAGGTACTGGCATAACGCTTATTCGAGCGGTACGTTTATATTTTTGTCGGGGTTCTGAGATACTTGATACCTCAATAGAGTTGGTAAGGCAAGGGTGACTAGGGGTAGCAATCTCAAGAGCACTTTGTGCAACAATTGCTTTATTAATTTTTAAACTCGGCATTTCTGGGTTGGTGACTGCAGGTTCCTTTTCCTTGTTAAATTCTTTTCCAGTAATCTCCTTTACTTCCTCCTCCTCCTCCTTACTGATCTCATCTGATGATGAATTGTCTGAGTCGTCTTAGGGTAGTGCAGGTGCATCATGTGTGGGAGAATATGTCTGGCTGGTGGTCAAGATCCGATGTCTGCCAGGCGGAATACACAACCCGCTCGTCGGTGGTGTATCTGACCCAATGTCCATATTCGTTAAGAAATTGACGGCCCCCGCTTATCCCAGGGATCACGGTACCATCGAAACGATACTATGGCTCCGGGAAACTAGGGATGGTGGAGCTGGAACACAATTTCTTCTTTAATAGGTATTAGAACGCCCTTTTTAGTTGTGGAGAGAATAGACTCAGTGTCCGATTCAGAGTCGTACAAAATGATGGGATTAGAAGAAGTCATCTATCACATAATTGAAACAACAATTACGTTAGCATATAAATATATCACATATATTGTTTTTGACAAAATGATAAGCAAAAATCGATAAAAACAGATATGGTTATAGTCCAGATTCACTAATGCATTCTAATAATTACCAGTTAAACACACTAATGAAAATTCTGGTTTCCTATAACCTTAAGCTCTGATACCAACTGTAACGACCCGTCAAAATCGCTATTGACGCGGTACGTTAATCATTAATTCCACAGTGAGGTTTTGACCTCTATATGATATGTTTTGGTAATATATTGCATTCATTAAAATAAGTGATTTTTTAAACATAGAAAGTTATAAACATGTGGGTGAGTGCTTAGGTATAAGCAAATCCCCAAAATACATAAGTCTTTATTTTACATGTTGACATCACAGTCAAATTATTTATTACACAGCGTAGTTTTTTTTCAAATGCAATAAACTTTATACAAAGCATGAGAGACTCCATGCAGGCAACAAGCACATCACAGCAGAAGCAGTCTAAGAACCTGAGAATAAAACATGCTAAAAAGGTCAACACCAATGTTGGTGAGTTATAGGTTTAATTGCTCGAGTCATAAGTATATAAGGATGGACCACAAGATTTCAACAAAGGATTATCAATAGATTCAACGTAACAGAGCACCTTGGTAACTAAACTTAACGTTATAATGATAATTACCCTATTCTTTTTAATACACGCAAACCAACGTGTCAAAAAATCAAATAACATACGTCCGTTAAAAGGCTAGCGCTACTAGCTTGGACGGGGATGTCAAGCCCTATGGATCCATATACAATTATTCGCGTCCACCAGTCTACATCCTATGTATTGGCAGCTAATAGTTACCAAAGCTAAGGGATTTTTGTTTTAACTCAGTGTAGAATTAAGTATGTACTTGTGTCTATTGCGTTTAAAATAAATTGCATGCATTCTCAGCCCAAAAATATTTAAAGCATTTAAAAAAGGGATCTATAAACTCACGGTTCAATATTGAGATTCAATATTATAGGCAAATTGCGTAAACATAATGATAGTGGATGATTGTATGGTTGGTCTTGGATTCACGAACAATACCCCGAACAATACCCAATATTTTTTAGTTTAAAACGGTTTGAAACCCGAATTAAAAACACCCGCGTATATACCTTATTATTATTAAACTTAAATTATAAATTATAAATATAAATATATTTGTATGCTGAAAGATAGAGAGATATGAAATTGTGTAAAAAACTCGAGCATCACCCTTGGCTTTTATAGGCCATTTGTGTGACAGATGGCTCCGCTATCGCTAAGAGTTTATGCCTTACAGCTCCGCGATCGCGAAGGTGCGCATTTGTAGCGACCCCGCCAAAATCGTCATTGACGGCGCTGTCTACTTAGGTCCCGTTACGTGGTCATAAGTCTTTAAAACCACATTTGACCAAAATATGTCGCATTCATTTCAAATGTAAAAGTGTTCCAAGTTTACAAAAGTAGTTCGACAACTAGTTACATTACAAAGTTTAAAGTACAATTGAAACATATGCGACACAATTTAAAAGTAGCCAAAAGACGCTCCACGTATGCATGTATACTCGACATCCAAGAAAGTATCAAAAGAAATGAGCGGAAGCATGTATCACAAAACGTTCAAGAACCTGAGAAAAACATAGAAATCTGTCAACGAAAACGTTGGTGAAATCATAGGTTTAAGTAAGTAAGTACAAGTGAACCACAAGATTTGTGACATTGATATAATAGTAATACATTCTAAAAGTTAATATTCACGAGCACCCAATTATCAATGCTTAACATTCCTTCCATAGAACCCCATCAAAATAGTGTTAGAACATACACTGTTTCTCGAAAATATATTTTATTCGTAGACGGTAGCGAACCGCCTGAATGAGGGTTTGTCAAACCCATATGGATCCATACAACATAAGTTCTCGCTTACACCCGGCAAGTGTAACTAATGATAATCGAATTGAGAATTTTGTTCTAAACTCGTATGTAGAATGTTTGTTTTCCGGTACTTGTGTTCACTTAGTAAAAGAAACGTTTATGTTTTCTCATCCCAATTGTAAGTTCAAAAGAGTAAAAGTGTGACTATGATCTCACCTTGAGTGCAAGTATGTAAAAGTACTTCAACAAGTAAACGTGTGCAAGAACGAATGCTAGTCTTGACCTAAACAAATAGGTTTGTATCAATAACGGTAATCACAATTGGTCAAAGATGTTCAATTAGTCCTATAGCTCGTTACGACTCGATTATATAGCATGTGGAATCAAATTGTCAAGTTTCATGCAAGATACTAGTATAGAAGCATGTTAGAACGATCGCACAAACATTTGGTTAAGTTTGACAAAAAGTCAAACTTTGGTCAAAGTCAACACGTTCGGGTCGGGTCCCGAACTATTTTTATGAAGTTAGTAATCATATATAAGCATGTTAGAACAAGTTACAAGTGAATCGGAGGTCCCTAGCATAGCAAACATTTTACGTGAAACGAACACATGTGCAGTCTGCCCCAGATGCGCCGCATCTGCAAGAGATGCACCGCATCTGCAGCAGATGCGCCGCATCCAAGGCAGTTGCGCCGCATCTGTGTCTGTTTCCATGAGACTGCCTTAAAAACTTACAAGTCTCGAACCAAACTTCAATTTAACGCAATTTATGATCCGTAAACATCTAAAACATGTATCTTATATCGTTGGAAAGGTAATTTGACAAGGAACGCAACTAAACACATTTCAACAAACAATTCAATATTTGCAACAACCCAAATCACATTCGATGCTCATCATTTAATGCATTCAAGTTCATAAATTCAAATCAATGATTCGGGCAACCAATTTACACGAATGATATGCCGTTTTGAAGATAATTAAACATACAATACAACTAAACACTTACCAATAACATCTTATGTCATTCAAAGCATTAAAGGTTCATTTCAAGTTCATCAAACCCTAACCCAAATCCACCAAAAACAATAATCAAGTTTATGAAGTTTTCTAAAGCAACCTACACATCAAATTGGAGCTAGTGATACTAGGAACACATTTAATACTTGCACTTTATCACAACAACAACATTAAATCATCCAAAACTCAAATTCAAACACACACTTCTCATGTTCATGCTAGTTACACTAAAATAACGAGATCGAGCATATAAATCATATATTCATGTTATACTTGAGCTGTAGACACTAATTAACAACTTTATAAGTTATAAACATCAAGAACACAAAATCTAGTGATTTTAGAAAGTTACCCAAATGTAATGAAATCGTTATGGAATTGAAGAGGAAGTTGCAAGGATTCCGAATATGTAATTTGTTTGGATTGTTGTTTGCTCGATTTGAAATAGATGGTGATTCTTTGTTTGGGGTGTTAAGAGAAAAAGGAGGAAGTAGTAAAGATGAAGATGATGAAATGAGAGGAGGAGGTTGAAGGTTTGACTAGTTGACCTAGTCAAATCTTTGGCCTCTTGGCAAGTTTAGTCCCTCTATTTTCATTCGGGTGCGTGAATTACCTAAACGAAATATTTTAAAACGCGTATTAACGGGAGATGTTATAAATATAAAACGGACTTTAAATAAGTAAACGGAAAAGTAAATAGAAAAAGGCGGGATGTTACATTACCTACTCCTTAAAGGAAATTTCGTCCCGAAATTTAAGTAGGCGTAGTAGTCGTTGTTTCTTCCTCGAGATCTTGCGTTTTCGCATCCGCGAATAGATGAGGGTACTTCCTTTGCATTTGATCTTGCCTTTCCTAAGTAAACTCGGGTCCTCTTTTGGCGTTCCAACGGATCTTAACAATTGGAATTCAGCTTTGTTTTAACGTTTTGACGGAGGTGTCCACAATTTCAATCGGTTCCTCCACGAAATGAAGTTTGTCATCAATGGTAAGCTCCTCGAGAGGGATGACGATATCGGGTTCGGCAAGGCACTTTTTCAAGTTGGATATATGGAAAGTAGGATGAATGGAGCTCAATTGAGGCGGAAGATCTAAACGATAAGCAACGGTTCCAATACGCTCCAAGATTTCGAAAGGACCAATATACCGCGGATTTAGCTTCCTGCATTTCCCAAAATGGATTACACCTTTCCAAGGTGCGACTTTTAACATTACATGATCACCGACTTGAAATTCAAGGTCGTTGCGTCGTTTGTCAGTATAGCTCTTTTGACGACTTCGGGCCGTCCTAAGCCTATCTCGGATGTGAACGATCTTCTCGGTTGTTTCATGAATGAGTTCGGGTCTGGTGATTTGTGTGTCGCCTACTTCGGTCCAACAAAGAGGTGAACGACATTTTCGGCCATATAAAGCTTCGAATGGTGCGGCGTTAATACTCGCGTGATAACTATTGTTGTAGGAGAATTCGGCGAGAGGCAAGTTCTTATCCCAAGCTTTTCCAAATTCGATAACACACGCTCATAGCATGTCTTCCAAAGTTTGAATTGTGTGTTCGCTTTGTCCGTCGGTTTATGAATGATATGCGGTGCTCATGTCTAAACGCGTTCCCAACGCTTCTTGTAAAGTACGCCAAAATCTAGAAACAAATCGGCCATCTCGGTCGGAGATAATCGATAAGGGTACACCGTGTTGGGCTACGATTTCTTTAATGTAAAGTTGTGCAAGTTTTTCCATGTTGTCGGTTTCCTTCATAGCTAGGAAGTGTGCGGATTTGGTGAGTCGGTCCACAATCACCCAAATAGTATCGTAACCGCCCAACGTCTTTGGTAGTTTGGTGATAAAATCCATCGTTATCCTTTCCCACTTCCATTGCGGGATTTCGGGTTGTTGAAGTAGTCCGGACTGTCTTTGATGCTCGGCTTTGACTTTGGAGCAAGTTAGGCATTTTCCAACATAAGTAGCGACGTCCCTTTTAATGTTCGGCCACCAATATTGTTCTTTGAGGTCGTGGTACATCTTATTGGCGCCGGGGTGAATCGAGTATCGTGACTTGTGGGCTTTATCTAGAATGAGGTTTCGTAAATCCCCATAACTAGGCACCCAAATCCTTACGGCGAAATATCGGAGTCTGGTCTCCTTAACTTCGAATCGAGAGGTGAGGACGTTCAAGTGTTCGAGAGAGATGTTTTCATCCTTGAGAGCCTCGTCTTGGGCTACACAAATTTGACTATTGAGGTTGGTGTGAATGGTGATGTTTAAAGCTCGGACACGAAGAGGCACCGCCCTTTCTTTTCGATTTAAGGCATCGGTCGCTACATTTGCCTTTCCGGGATGGTAACGAAGCTCACAATCGTAATTGTTTAAAGTTTCAATCCACCGTCGTTGTCTCATGTTTAGTTGCTTTTGATCGAAGATGTGTTGAAGGCTTTTGTGATCGGTGAAGATAGTACTCTTGGTTTCATAAAGATAGTGTCTCCACATTTTAAGTGCGAAGACAAAGGCTTCGAGTTCGAGATCATGTGTCGTGTAGTTTCGTTCATGAATTTTGAGTTGTCGAGAGGCATAAGCAATGACTTTCTTTCGTTGCATCAACACGCACCCAAAACCTGTTTCGAGGCATCGTAATATACAACAAAATCATTATTGCCTTTGGGAAGTGACAAGATATGAGCGGTGGTTAGCATTGTCTTCAAGATTTGAAACGCGGATTCTTGCTCTGTTGACCAAATGAATTTCTTTCCCTTGTGAGTTAACGCGGTTAGAGGACGAGCAACCAAGGAGAAGTTTTTGATGAATCTACGATAGTATTCGGCGAGACCCAAAAATTGACAAATGTGAGCAAGAGTAGTAGGAGTCTCCCATTTACTAATGGCTTCGATTTTTGTGGGATCGACTTTAATACCTCGATCACTTACAACATGACCAAGAAATTGAACTTCCTTCAATCAAAATTCACACTTGGAGAATTTGGCATAGAGTCATTCTTGTCTCAAGAGTTCAAGCACAAGTCAGAGATGTTGTTCGTGTTCTTCTTCGCTTTTAGAATAGACAAAAATATCATCGATGAACACGATAACGAATTTTTCGAGGTATGGTTTGCACACGCGGTTCATAAGATCCATGAACACCGTTGGTGCATTAGTGAGATCAAATGGCATTACAAGAAATTCATAACTACCATAACGAGTCCGGAAAGCGGTTTTGGAGACATCTTCCCCCTTAACCCTTAATTGATGATAACCCGAGCGGAGATCGATTTTCGAATATACACGAGATCCTTGTAGTTGATCAAAGAGGTCATTGATGCAAGGAAGAGGATATTGGTTCTTAACCGTCAATTTGTTTAGTTCACGATAATCAATGCACATCCGCATGGATCCGTCTTTCTTCTTAACAAACAAAATCGGAGCGCCCCATGGTGAATGGCTAGGTTGGATAAAACCACGGTCAAGTAGTTCTTGGATTTAACTTTGCAATTCTTGCATTTTGGATGAAGCAAGTCTATACGGTGCACGTGCTATGGGTGCGGCTCCCGGAAAAAGATCGATTTGGAATTCTACCGGTCGATGAGGTGGAAGACCCGGCAATTCATCGGGAAATACATCGGAAAAGTCACTAACAATTGGCACATCATCGATATGCTTCTCATCGGACTCGACTTTCTTAACTTGGGCAAGGATCGCAAAACAACCCTTACGGAGTAGTTTTCTAACTTTAAGGCACGAAACGAGGTTGAGTCCGGAGCAACTCTTATCGCCATAAAAAATCAAGGGTTCACCATTCTCGATAGGAATTCGGATTGCGTTAAGATCACAAAGGATGTGAGATTTCGTTTTGGCTAACCAATTTATACCGATTATTACATCAAAGCTTCCTAGTTCCATGGGTATCAAGTCAATTTCAAACTCATTACCCAAAATATTTAACGTACACCCCCGGTAATATGTGTCGGCACTCAATAGTTTCCCGTTGGCCACTTTAATGGTATAAGTGGTATCTAGTGGAAGTGGTGGAGTGCTAAAGGAATGAGTCAAAGTCTTGGATACAAAACTCTTATCGGCACCCGAATCGAATAAACAAGTAACATAAGTGTTGTTGAGAAGAAACGTACCCGTGACTAATTCATTGTCATCTCGGGCTTCCTCGGTGTTGATGTTGAAAGCTCGGACGCGCGTATTGAGGTTATCTTTCTTCTTCGGGCATGCATTTCTATAATGGCCCGTGTGGCCACATTCGTAACAAGTGACCGTCTTTGGTGCATTGGGCCCCTTTCGAGCGACGGGGGCGACACTTTTACATTCGTTGGCCTTATGACCAACGAATGGCACCAATGGCAAATTAGCTTGCCACATTCACCAAAGTGATGCTTGTTGCATTTGTTGCAAAGAGGTAGGTTTCCGGCATAACCCTTCTTGCCGTCGGAGGTGAAAGGCTTCTTGGCAAAGTTGTTGTTGCTTGATTGGGGGGCTTCCCATTTTCTTTTGTTGTTACCCGACTTATCCTCGGCTTTAGGTGCCGGCTCTACAATTTCCTCCACCGTTTCTATCAATTTACGGGCCATGTTCAAAGCTTCTTGATGATTAGTGGGTTTGGATGACATGACTCCGCGTTTGATGCTCTTTGGAAGACCATCCATGTAAAGTTCAACCCTTAAAGATTCAGGGTTCACAAGGTTTGGGCACATCAAGGCTAGTTCGGAAAATCGTTGATTATAAGCCTTGAGGTCATTTCAGACCGCTTTCAAAGTTCTTAGCTCTTGTTCGAGCCTTCGGGTTTCTTCACGAAGGAAATATTCGACGATCATCTTTTCCCTTAAGTCGGCCCAAGAGAGGGCGTGAGCTTCATCAGTACCCACCGATTGTACATAGGTGTTCCACCATGTGAGGGCGACACCGGCGAAAGTGTGAGTGGAGTATTTGACCTTATCTTGGTCCCGACAACCGCTTATGTTAAAAACGGCCTCCGTTTATTCGAACCATCGAGTGAGAGTAACCGGTCCCCCGGTCCCATCAAAAGTATGAGGTTTGCACCCCATGAAAGCTTTATAGGAGCACCCCTCGTTTGAATTACCGGCTCCATTATTGTTGTTATTGTGGTTGTTGTTATTGTTGTTGTTGTTGGAAGAGTAACCGGTAATGGCCGCATCCACGGCAGTGGCTATCATCCGTTAAAGGGCTTGTTCGGGAGTCTCATGGCGTGGCACACGGCGAGGGGGAATTGTTCCTTCAAAACACAAGAATACCGTTGATTAGTATTTTCAATAATACAAATCATGATATGGAATAAGGATAGAGAGAAAATTTTCCTTGACTCGCCTTAAATTCTTTACGTCATAATGTCGGAACATTCATATGAGTCACCATAATATAATCCCAAAAATTATATTACCCTGACTCATATGTGCATTCGACATCATTTCATATAGTCAAGGTGGTGTGCCAATCAAATTAAACAACGTGAGATTAAGATGAAATAAGAGTAGATATGAGTAGAAATGTTTGAGTATAAATGCACAAGTAGTCAAGTAATTCCTACTTCAAGTCTATATGCCGGTTGTAGTCTAGACTCACTAATGTACCCTATGACTCGGGGTTGATACCAATGAACTCTAAATCCCTACAACCAACGCTCTGATACCATCTGTAGCGACCTTGCCAAAATCGTCATTGACGGCGCCGTCCACTTAGGTCCCGTTACGTGGTCATAAGTCTTTAAAACCACGTTTGACCAAAATATGTCGCATTCATTTCAAATGTAAAAGTGTTTCAGGTTTACAAAAGTAGTTCGACAACTAGTTACATTACAAAGTTTAAAGTACAATTGAAACATATGCGACACAATTTAAAAGTAGCCAAAAGACGCTCCACGTATGCATGTATACTCGACATCCAAGCAAGTATCAAAAGAAATGAGTGGAAGCATGTATCACAAAATGTTCAAGGACCTGAGAAAAACATAGAAATCTATCAACGAAAACGTTGGTGAAATCATAGGTTTAAGTAAGTAAGTACAAGTGAACCACAAGATTTGTAATATTGAAATAATAGTAATACATTCTAAAAGTTAATATTCACGAACACCCAATTATCAATGCTTAACATTCCTTCTATAGAACCCCATCACAATAGTGTTAGAACATACACTGTTTCTCGAAAATATATTTCATTCGTAGACGGTAGCGAACCGCCTGAATGAGGGTTTGTCAAACCCATATGGATCCATACAACATAAGTTCTCGCTTACACCCGGCAAGTGTAACTAATGATAATCGAATTGAGGATTTTGTTCTAAACTCGTATGTTGAATGTTTGTTTTTCGGTACTTGTGTTCACTTAGTAAAAGAAACGTTTATGTTTTCTCATCCCAATTGTAAGTTCAAAAGAGTAAAAGTGGGACTATGATCTCACCTTGAGTGCAAGTATGTAAAAGTACTTCAACAAGTAAACGTGTGCAAGAACGAATGCTAGTCATGACCTAAACAAATAGGTTTGTATCAATAACGGTAATCACAATTGGTCAAAGATGTTCAATTAGTCCTATGGCTCGTTACGACTCGATTATATAGCATGTGGAATCAAATTGTCAAGTTTCATGCAAGATACTAGTATAGAAGCATGTTAGAACGATCGCGCAAACATTTGTTAAGTTTGACAAAAAGTCAAACTTTGGTCAAAGTCAAAGTCAACAAAAGTCAACACGTTCGGGTCGGGTCCCGAACTATTTTTCTGAAGTTAGTAATCATATATAAGCATGTTAGAACAAGTTACAAGTGAATCAGAGGTCCCTAGCATAGCAAACATTTTACGTGAAACGAACACATGGGCAGTCTGCCCCAGATGCGCCGCATCTGCAAGACATGCGCCGCATCTGCAGCAGATGCGCCGCATCCAAGGCAGATGCGCCGCATTTGTGTCTGTTTCAGTGAGACTGCCTTAAAAACTTACAAGTCTCGAACCAAACTTCAATTTAACGCAATTTATGATCCGTAAACATCTAAAACATGTATCTTATATCGTTGGAAAGGTAATTTGACAAGGAACACAACTAAACACATTTCAACAAACAATTCAATACCTGCAATAACCTAAATCACATTCAATGCTCATCATTTAATGCATTCAAGTTCATAAATGCAAATCAATGATTCGGGCAACCAATTTACACGAATGATATGCCGTTTTGAAGATAATTAAACATACAATACAACTAAACACTTACTAATAACATCTCCTGTCATTCAAAGCATCAAAGGTTCATTTCAAGTTCATCAAACCCTAACCCAAATCCACCAAAAATAATAATCAAGTTTATGAAGTTTTCTAAAGCAACCTACACATCAAATTGGAGCTAGTGATACTAGGAACACATTTAATACTTGCACTTTATCACAACAACAACATTAAATCATCCAAAACTCAAATTCAAACACACACTTCTCATGTTCATGCTAGTTACACTAAAACAACGAGATCGAGCATATAAATCATATATTCATGTTAGACTTGAGCCATAGACACTAATTAACAACTTTATAAGTTAAAAACATCAAGAACACAAAACCTAGTGATTTTAGAAAGTTACCAAAATGTAATGAAATTGGTATGGAATCGAAGAGGAAGTTGCAAGGATTCCGAATATGTAATTTGTTTGGATTGTTATTTGCTCGATTTGAAATAGATGGTGATTCTTTGTTTGGGGTGTTAAGAGAAAAAGGAGGAAGTAGTAAAGATGAAGATGATGAAATGAGAGGAGGAGGTTGAAGGTTTGACTAGTTGACCTAGTCAAATCTTTGGCCTCTTGGCAAGTTTAGTCCCTCTATTTTCATTCGGGTGCGTGAATTATCTAAACGAAATATTTTAAAACG
This sequence comes from Rutidosis leptorrhynchoides, assembly GCF_046630445.1. Classification (NCBI taxonomy): domain Eukaryota; kingdom Viridiplantae; phylum Streptophyta; class Magnoliopsida; order Asterales; family Asteraceae; genus Rutidosis; species Rutidosis leptorrhynchoides. Next base: position 442,824,441 of record NC_092337.1, on the reverse strand, counting down.
CGTATCAACAGGAGATGTTATAAATATAAAACGGACTTTAAATAAGTAAATAGAAAAGTAAACGGAAAAAGGCGAGATATTACAGCATTTCCAGCTCAGAGATTTTTGTTCACTAGCTTGTCGACATAATTAATTAATTATGTATAATATATATATATATATATATATATATATATATATATATATATATAATTTATATAATTATATATATTATATTATATTTTTGTGCATAGTTGACTTGTAATTTTAGCTCCGTTGTCTCGTACATTTACGCCCAGTTTATGTCTCAGTTCCGGTTTCTCGAACGTCCTTTCGTACGCTTAAAAAACTTGTTCTTTACGTTTCGCGATAAATACCTTTATCAATAATTAGACTTATTTGCCAGTAAATTATCTTATTTGAAATGTAACTTATACATTTTAGTATTTTGGTCATTTGCTTCTTTAAATCGTTTTCTTGTTATTTACTACAATATAATTAATTGTATTTTTAAATCAAGACGTTTTATATCTAAGTTAATATTCCAACATATTGTATATATATTTATATACATGTCCATTTACAAATATTTGTTCGTGCATCGTCGAGAATGATCAAAGGTTACTTGAACGTGTAACTAGTTCAAAAAGTTTTAAGACTCAACATAATAGGTTCGCTTATCATGTCGGACACATTCTATCCTGTAATTAACGAAATTTTCTGGGTCATCACACGTACCTCCACAACAAAATTTCGGGTTCGGATACGGACATCCAAAAACCGGGTTCGTGGGTTACGCACCTCATCAAGGCGGGTTCTCGGGTTACGCACCACATCAAGGCGGTTTTCCGGATTACCAACCCGTGTATCAACTGACCGCCCCTACACCAAATACCATACTGTTCGAAAATTTTGCAACCCGATGTAGATGAGGTCCAAGAAACTCAATTTGATGAGGAAGAAGTTGAAGAAACCGTTACTCCCGAGTCGAGGAAAAAAGGAAAACGCGCGAAGGTTATGTGGTCTGAATAAGAAAGCCGAATTTTAGAGGAGTGTTGGGCACGAGCTTCTGAAAACAACATTGTCAGGAACTCGCAAAGTACGGGGACATTTTGGTCCACCGTTCGAGCCGAGTACAACTCTTTGGTTTGTGAGCCTCGTCGACAAGATCAATTAACGGGTAAATAGAGTGAGATGTGTAAAGACGTCAAGCTCTTCACTGCAATTTACGAAACGCTTGCAAAACATTGGCAGAGTGGACACTTGGATGCCAATATTATGAAACATGCGAAAAAACACTTCAAATTGCAAAATAAAAATAGGTGATTTGTTTATGAAGAAGCATGGCGAAGTTTAAAAGATTGTCCTCAACTTTTAACTTATGAAGATTTCAATCACAAGCACCCCTAACCAGAGCCAATTAATCTCGAAGATCCCGACCCGACACCGAAACCGAACAAGAGTGCACCACATGTGGAGCCTTCATTCCGAGGAGATCCTATCCGTCGTCATCGATGTCGGGATAGTTCAAAAGCTGCTCGAAGTTCCAGTTCTTCGGATGCGGCTTTTCGGTTATCTTCGGAGGAGGCTCGAGCTCGTGTTATTAATTCGGCGACTGCTACAAGACTTACTATGGAGGAGTTACGAAAGGTAGCACAAACGCGTACAAAATTTGATGGGTTAAGTCTTTTATCTCAACCAGTTTCGACTAACATTCCTCCGGAACAATATGATTTGGTCATGAAACCGTAACAAGATCGCCAAGAAATGCTCCATGGAGTACAAATCCTACGAAGATGAAGAATAAATTCTTTCGTTTAAATTTCTAGCTTTTAATTATGTATTGTTTTTTATTATTAATTGTAATGTGTGTGTTTTATTTTAATGAAACTTTTTATTTTATTTGATTTTTTTCGTTTTAATTATAAAAAACATTTTGAAATTATAAATATAATTATAAAAATAATAATCATAAATAATAATAATAATAATAACAATAATAATAATAATAATATATAAAAATATAAAATATTGATGTGAGATCAATGTGGTTGGTGTGATGATTGTAAGTGAATGTGGTTGAGAATGTGGTTGAAAGAAGCTGATGAGGTGCCGCTGATGTGGCAAAGTGTGATTGAAAAAGTAGTGTGATGGTTGAGAGTAGTCTTAAAAAGATAGAAATATGGAACCGGTTTAATATTAAAAAGAGGTGTTAAATGTTTAAAACCGGTTTTAATAAAAAAGAGGTTCCTAAAGTGGCAGTAAAGGAACCTTTTTTTTTTTTTTGAAAAAAGAGGTTTCGAAGGGTGATAGCGGTTTTTTTTTATAGAAAGAGGTTTCAATAGTGGTGAAAAGAAACCAGTTTTATGTAAGCCTTACAAAACCGGTTTCTTATGGTTTTTGAAACAGTTTTTTTTTTTACCTTTTTTAAAAAACAGGTTCCTAATAGGAGTTTCTTTGCTCATTTTTGTAGTAGTGGCATCACAACCACCGTCGGTTATGCGTTTCGAGATTCGGGTATTTTTTTTTATAGAAGTGGGATTCCGGTCATGGCTTTTCAGCATGTGCAGGTTGTGAATCCATTTAGATTTGTGTGTGTTTTCCGTGTAAGAGTAGAAATGGGTGTTCTAAAGATTAGGTAATAAACGGATAAGGACAAACGATTAAAAATATCGTTTTGCCCTCATGTGATATGCACATGTTTTAATTTAACAAAAAAAATAAAATAAACGGCAACCGACGGAGGGACGACAAGCGTAATTTTGTCTTCAATTAATTAATTATAATTTATTTTGAAAAGAGAAAATTTCTGATTTGTTAATAATAAAGTAGAAGAATGAAGTCACAGTTAACAATTAATTATAGTTATATTTATATCAAAAATTTATATTAATGTGATATTTAGTTTATAGAATTATAGTTATCAAAGTACGTGAAAATTAACTTTTTAAGAGTCTATTTAGAAGTCCGGGTGTTACGGTTATTATATTGTTAGTACAAGATGTCATTTGTTTAGTTTGTTTGGTTATCGGGTTTATTGGTGCGATGTTTCTTTCTTTTTCGTTTTTTTGTGTGGTGTAAGATTTCATAGAAATAAAATTGCCTTTAAAAAAAAGATTTTATCAATTTGTTGCATCTTCGTGCCTTCAATTTTCTTTGACACAATTACTTCGGGTGTTTCCCTCGGGCCGTAATACAAGACGTTTTGGGCGTTTAGAGCTCTTAATTTGTTTTTTCATTTGTTCAGCTTTTTCTCAATGTTTGTATCAATAGTAGATGTTTATATGACAATTAATACATTGTAGGATTTATTTAAATACACTAGCTAGGGATTACATCACTTGTAAGACTGCATCTAAAGCAGCGTCAACTGTTATCCGTCAAGCAGAGGTGTCACCGTCTGACAAAATGCGACGGAAATAAGGCAGCGTCAAAAGTAGACGGAAAACAGTGTTTGTTGAATTTTCAACGGAGCGTAAGGTTGTGTGAGTTGAAGTATCCAGCCAATCACAATTTAAAGCCATTTATTTATATTATTAATTAATTTTTTTTCCCCCACTCCACTTCTAATTATATTTTACCACATCACCCTACAAATATTTGACACAAATTTTTGACATTTATGGTTAACAAATGTCGAATACAGTCACAATCAAAAACTCACATTTTCATCAAAAAGTGCACAATTTGACTCTGACATCACAGTCAGCGTTGGAAACAGTCTAACTTAATTGATCTGTACATAAATATTAATTTTATTTTATTTTTTCAAAAGAAAAATAGTTATTAAAATAATAATTATTAATATTAATATTAATATATTAGTATCTATAGTCTATATAGTCATATAAAGCTCTAAAAAGATGATGTCATTATTAAGCTAATTATTTTTTACTTTTTATAATTATAATGTCATAATTAAATATTAATTTAATTAAAAAATAATACAAAATCTTTTAAAAAAAGAAATATTAATCTTTTATAAATTATAATTTTAATTTCTAAAACAATTTAAAAGGCATTTATTATTACTAATTATTATAATTATTATTATTATTAATAATATAAATATAAATACTAAACTTTGAGTGAACTTTATTATTATTATTTACTTTTAATATAATATTTATAATTATTATATTATTAATATTCAAATATGAATTCTTTTTACGAAATTAATTACATTACGTATTTATGCGAAAATACATGTCTCTGTATATTTGTAAAAATAACGACAAACTTCTTAGTCAAACGGGTCATTAACATTAACAAGTTTAGCAATTACATTCACTTAATACCTAAAATATGTCACTAAATTGTTTCGTTTATACAAAATTCTATAATGATGATGTCATTATTAGACTAATTCATTTGTTAAGAAAAAATCAAAAATAAAAAGAAAAAAATCTAGGTCACTTAGATGATGTCATTAATCCTAAGTATTTTATAATTAAAAAAATTGTACTTATAGTAACTAACTTAAATAAATTATTACTCCGAAATTTTGAGTAGTCAGTATATTAGCTATAATTACGAAATAATTATTGTAAATAATGTGATGATTTGATCATTTGAGAAACGTGTGATTTTTTGCTCACATACAAGCTACTGAATGGTTCACAAATTAGCAAGAAACTCAATTTTATCCCATAATTTTAGCACTATTTAAATCAGTTTTAATCTTCACCCTATTTAAATTTCAATTTGATTAATAGATTATGGTGTGTAATTCGTAATTTCAACTCTTATCATTCATATCATAATATCACACGGTTTATATAGCTCAATCTCTACAATAGACTTTACATTTCCTCTTTATGCAACATATATTCGAAAACAGTCAAAATAGATTGTGCGATATGCAATCTATACTATCATATAAATTTTTAAAAAGGTGATGTCATAAATATAAATTATTTAAGCTTTAAAATAATTAAAAAATAAAGAAAAGATTTCTAAGTCCGATGTCATTAAAATAATTATTTACATTTAATAAAAATATTAACATGTTCATTGTATAATATATGAAACATTATGTACAACCTTATGATAAACCACCCTTATGATCATATGTACAATATTTGAAGTATTATATACAACCTTATGGTAAAACACCTCCATTAACATATGTACGATATTTGAAGCATTATGTACAACTTATGAAACATAGTCATGACCATATGTACAAACTTTAAAACAAATTGTACAATCTTTTACAAAATACTCCGCGAACACATGTACAAACTTTGAAGCATATTGTACAACCTTCATATAATAATTGTATTTTATATTTTAGTTTTTTAAATAATGAGGCATTTGTCATTACTAATAATTATTACTATAAATATAAATACTCAATTTTAGAGCAAACTTTATTATTCTTATATTATTATTATTATTATTATTATTATTATTATTATTATTATTATTATTATTATTATTATTATTATTATTATTATTATTATTATTATTATTATTATTATTATTATTATTATTCAAATATGAGCTCTCTTTACGTGATTAATTATGTTACATATGTATACGATGTAAAGACCCGTCCTAATCTATCCGGACAAAGTCCATATCGATTATAAACGATTCACAACAGTTGGTTACATCGCGAGGTACTTGACCTCTATATGATACATTTTACAAACATTGCATTCATTTTTGAAAAGACAATCTTTCATTACATCAAAAGTTAACGGCATGCATACCATTTCAATATATATCTAACTATAATTGACTTAATAATAATCTTCATGAACTCGACGACTCGAATGCAACGTCTTTTGAAATATGTCATGTATGACTCCAAGTAATGTCTCTAAAATGAGCAAATGCACAGCGAAAGATTTCTTTCGTACCTGAGAATAAACATGTTTTAAAGTGTCAACTAAAAGGTTGGTGAGTTCATTAGTTTATCATAAATAATCATTTCATAATTTTAATAGACCACAAGATTTTCATTTCTCATAAACATACGTCCCATGCATAGAGACAAAAAATTCATTCATATGGATTGAACACCTGGTAACCGACGTTAACTTAATGCATAGAATATCCCCAAAACAGAAATTCTCGTCTGTATAATAATGTCGAAGTACTAAAGCATTCGTTCTGCGAATG